>NW_027364503.1:0-218191 GCF_046119375.1 Phyllobates terribilis | reverse complement strand
AAAATTTCAGAATTGCACCTTGCAATGTGGAGATATTACTGTTTGTGCATTTACAATATTCATTGATTTTTGCCATTGAAAAACATGTTTTTCATATACCAGAAATGTTTGAAGCTACTGACTGAATGAAAGGAGCTGGCATCTCACTCTCTTTGAATCTTCTTTATCATGCTAGGATTAACAGGAAAAAGCAAAAAATTTCAGAATTGCACCTTGCAATGTGGAGATATTACTGTTTGTGCATTTACAATATTCATTGATTTTTGCCATTGAAAAACGTCCAGAAATGTTTGAAGCTACTGACTGAATGAAAGGAGCTGGCATCTCACTCTCTTTGAATCTTCTTTATCATGCTAGGATTAACAAGAAAAAGCTAAAAATTTCAGAATTGCACCTTCCAATGTGGAGATATTACTGTTTGTGCATTTACAATATTCATTGATTTTTGCCATTGAAAAACATGTTTTTCATATACCAGAAATGTTTGAAGCTACTGACTGAATGAAAGGAGCTGGCATCTCACTCTCTTTGAATCTTCTTTATCATGCTAGGATTAGCAGGAAAAAGCAAAAAATTTCAGAATTGCACCTTGCAATGTGGAGATATTACTGTTTGTGCATTTACAATATTCATTGATTTTTGCCATTGAAAAACATGTTTTTCATATACCAGAAATGTTTGAAGCTACTGACTGAATGAAAGGAGCTGGCATCTCACTCTCTTTGAATCTTCTTTATCATGCTAGGATTAACAGGAAAAAGCAAAAAATTTCAGAATTGCACCTTGCAATGTGGAGATATTACTGTTTGTGCATTTACAATATTCATTGATTTTTGCCATTGAAAAACGTCCAGAAATGTTTGAAGCTACTGACTGAATGAAAGGAGCTGGCATCTCACTCTCTTTGAATCTTCTTTATCATGCTAGGATTAACAGGAAAAAGCAAAAAATTTCAGAATAGCACCTTGCAATGTGGAGATATTACTGTTTGTGCATTTACAATATTCATTGATTTTTGCCATTGAAAAACATGTTTTTCATATACCAGAAATGTTTGAAGCTACTGACTGAATGAAAGGAGCTGGCATCTCACTCTCTTTGAATCTTCTTTATCATGCTAGGATTAGCAGGAAAAAGCAAAAAATTTCAGAATTGCACCTTGCAATGTGGAGATATTACTGTTTGTGCATTTACAATATTCATTGATTTTTGCCATTGAAAAACATGTTTTTCATATACCAGAAATGTTTGAAGCTACTGACTGAATGAAAGGAGCTGGCATCTCACTCTCTTTGAATCTTCTTTATCATGCTAGGATTAGCAGGAAAAAGCAAAAAATTTCAGAATTGCACCTTGCAATGTGGAGATATTACTGTTTGTGCATTTACAATATTCATTGATTTTTGCCATTGAAAAACATGTTTTTCATATACCAGAAATGTTTGAAGCTACTGACTGAATGAAAGGAGCTGGCATCTCACTCTCTTTGAATCTTCTTTATCATGCTAGGATTAACAGGAAAAAGCAAAAAATTTCAGAATTGCACCTTGCAATGTGGAGATATTACTGTTTGTGCATTTACAATATTCATTGATTTTTGCCATTGAAAAACGTCCAGAAATGTTTGAAGCTACTGACTGAATGAAAGGAGCTGGCATCTCACTCTCTTTGAATCTTCTTTATCATGCTAGGATTAACAGGAAAAAGCTAAAAATTTCAGAACTGCACCTTGCAATGTGGAGATATTACTGTTTGTGCATTTACAATATTCATTGATTTTTGCCATTGAAAAACATGTTTTTCATATACCAGAAATGTTTGAAGCTACTGACTGAATGAAAGGAGCTGGCATCTCACTCTCTTTGAATCTTCTTTATCATGCTAGGATTAGCAGGAAAAAGCAAAGAATTTCAGAATTGCACCTTGCATTGTGGAGATATTACTGTTTGTGCATTTACAATATTCATTGATTTTTGCCATTGAAAAACATGTTTTTCATATACCAGAAATGTTTGAAGCTACTGACTGAATGAAAGGAGCTGGCATCTCACTCTCTTTGAATCTTCTTTATCATGCTAGGATTAGCAGGAAAAAGCAAAAAATTTCAGAATTGCACCTTGCAATGTGGAGATATTACTGTTTGTGCATTTACAATATTCATTGATTTTTGCCATTGAAAAACATGTTTTTCATATACCAGAAATGTTTGAAGCTACTGACTGAATGAAAGGAGCTGGCATCTCACTCTCTTTGAATCTTCTTTATCATGCTAGGATTAACAGGAAAAAGAAAAAAAATTTCAGAATTGCACCTTGCAATGTGGAGATATTACTGTTTGTGCATTTACAATATTCATTGATTTTTGCCATTGAAAAACATGTTTTTCATATACTAGAAATGTTTGAAGCTACTGACTGAATGAAAGGAGCTGGCATCTCACTCTCTTTGAATCTTCTTTATCATGCTAGGATTAGCAGGAAAAAGCAAAGAATTTCAGAATTGCACCTTGCATTGTGGAGATATTACTGTTTGTGCATTTACAATATTCATTGATTTTTGCCATTGAAAAACATGTTTTTCATATACCAGAAATGTTTGAAGCTACTGACTGAATGAAAGGAGCTGGCATCTCACTCTCTTTGAATCTTCTTTATCATGCTAGGATTAGCAGGAAAAAGCAAAAAATTTCAGAATTGCACCTTGCAATGTGGAGATATTACTGTTTGTGCATTTACAATATTCATTGATTTTTGCCATTGAAAAACATGTTTTTCATATACCAGAAATGTTTGAAGCTACTGACTGAATGAAAGGAGCTGGCATCTCACTCTCTTTGAATCTTCTTTATCATGCTAGGATTAACAGGAAAAAGCAAAAAAATTTCAGAATTGCACCTTGCAATGTGGAGATATTACTGTTTGTGCATTTACAATATTCATTGATTTTTGCCATTGAAAAACGTCCAGAAATGTTTGAAGCTACTGACTGAATGAAAGGAGCTGGCATCTCACTCTCTTTGAATCTTCTTTATCATGCTAGGATTAGCAGGAAAAAGCAAAAAATTTCAGAATTGCACCTTGCAATGTGGAGATATTACTGTTTGTGCATTTACAATATTCATTGATTTTTGCCATTGAAAAACATGTTTTTCATATACCAGAAATGTTTGAAGCTACTGACTGAATGAAAGGAGCTGGCATCTCACTCTCTTTGAATCTTCTTTATCATGCTAGGATTAGCAGGAAAAAGCAAAAAATTTCAGAATTGCACCTTGCAATGTGGAGATATTACTGTTTGTGCATTTACAATATTCATTGATTTTTGCCATTGAAAAACATGTTTTTCATATACCAGAAATGTTTGAAGCTACTGACTGAATGAAAGGAGCTGGCATCTCACTCTCTTTGAATCTTCTTTATCATGCTAGGATTAACAGGAAAAAGCAAAAAATTTCAGAATTGCACCTTGCAATGTGGAGATATTACTGTTTGTGCATTTACAATATTCATTGATTTTTGCCATTGAAAAACGTCCAGAAATGTTTGAAGCTACTGACTGAATGAAAGGAGCTGGCATCTCACTCTCTTTGAATCTTCTTTATCATGCTAGGATTAACAAGAAAAAGCTAAAAATTTCAGAATTGCACCTTCCAATGTGGAGATATTACTGTTTGTGCATTTACAATATTCATTGATTTTTGCCATTGAAAAACATGTTTTTCATATACCAGAAATGTTTGAAGCTACTGACTGAATGAAAGGAGCTGGCATCTCACTCTCTTTGAATCTTCTTTATCATGCTAGGATTAGCAGGAAAAAGCAAAAAATTTCAGAATTGCACCTTGCAATGTGGAGATATTACTGTTTGTGCATTTACAATATTCATTGATTTTTGCCATTGAAAAACATGTTTTTCATATACCAGAAATGTTTGAAGCTACTGACTGAATGAAAGGAGCTGGCATCTCACTCTCTTTGAATCTTCTTTATCATGCTAGGATTAACAGGAAAAAGCAAAAAATTTCAGAATTGCACCTTGCAATGTGGAGATATTACTGTTTGTGCATTTACAATATTCATTGATTTTTGCCATTGAAAAACGTCCAGAAATGTTTGAAGCTACTGACTGAATGAAAGGAGCTGGCATCTCACTCTCTTTGAATCTTCTTTATCATGCTAGGATTAACAGGAAAAAGCAAAAAATTTCAGAATAGCACCTTGCAATGTGGAGATATTACTGTTTGTGCATTTACAATATTCATTGATTTTTGCCATTGAAAAACATGTTTTTCATATACCAGAAATGTTTGAAGCTACTGACTGAATGAAAGGAGCTGGCATCTCACTCTCTTTGAATCTTCTTTATCATGCTAGGATTAGCAGGAAAAAGCAAAAAATTTCAGAATTGCACCTTGCAATGTGGAGATATTACTGTTTGTGCATTTACAATATTCATTGATTTTTGCCATTGAAAAACATGTTTTTCATATACCAGAAATGTTTGAAGCTACTGACTGAATGAAAGGAGCTGGCATCTCACTCTCTTTGAATCTTCTTTATCATGCTAGGATTAGCAGGAAAAAGCAAAAAATTTCAGAATTGCACCTTGCAATGTGGAGATATTACTGTTTGTGCATTTACAATATTCATTGATTTTTGCCATTGAAAAACATGTTTTTCATATACCAGAAATGTTTGAAGCTACTGACTGAATGAAAGGAGCTGGCATCTCACTCTCTTTGAATCTTCTTTATCATGCTAGGATTAACAGGAAAAAGCAAAAAATTTCAGAATTGCACCTTGCAATGTGGAGATATTACTGTTTGTGCATTTACAATATTCATTGATTTTTGCCATTGAAAAACGTCCAGAAATGTTTGAAGCTACTGACTGAAGTAAAGGAGCTGGCATCTCACTCTCTTTGAATCTTCTTTATCATGCTAGGATTAGCAGGAAAAAGCAAAAAATTTCCGAATTGCACCTTGCAATGTGGAGATATTACTGTTTGTGCATTTACAATATTCATTGATTTTTGCCATTGAAAAACATGTTTTTCATATACCAGAAATGTTTGAAGCTACTGACTGAATGAAAGGAGCTGGCATCTCACTCTCTTTGAATCTTCTTTATCATGCTAGGATTAGCAGGAAAAAGCAAAAAATTTCAGAATTGCACCTTGCAATGTGGAGATATTACTGTTTGTGCATTTACAATATTCATTGATTTTCGCCATTGAAAAACATGTTTTTCATATACCAGAAATGTTTGAAGCTACTGACTGAATGAAAGGAGCTGGCATCTCACTCTTTGAATCTTCTTTATCATGCTAGGATTAGCAGGAAAAAGCAAAAAATTTCAGAATTGCACCTTGCAATGTGGAGATATTACTGTTTGTGCATTTACAATATTCATTGATTTTTGCCATTGAAAAACATGTTTTTCATATACCAGAAATGTTTGAAGCTACTGACTGAATGAAAGGAGCTGGCATCTCACTCTCTTTGAATCTTCTTTATCATGCTAGGATTAACAGGAAAAAGCAAAAAATTTCAGAATTGCACCTTGCAATGTGGAGATATTACTGTTTGTGCATTTACAATATTCATTGATTTTTGCCATTGAAAAACGTCCAGAAATGTTTGAAGCTACTGACTGAATGAAAGGAGCTGGCATCTCACTCTCTTTGAATCTTCTTTATCATGCTAGGATTAGCAGGAAAAAGCAAAAAATTTCAGAATTGCACCTTGCAATGTGGAGATATTACTGTTTGTGCATTTACAATATTCATTGATTTTTGCCATTGAAAAACATCATGTTATTCATATACCAGAAATGTTTGAAGCTACTGACTGAATGAAAGGAGCTGGCATCTCACTCTCTTTGAATCTTCTTTATCATGCTAGGATTAGCAGGAAAAAGCAAAAAATTTCCGAATTGCGCCTTGCAATGTGGAGATATTACTGTTTGTGCATTTACAATATTCATTGATTTTTGCCATTGAAAAACATGTTTTTCATATACCAGAAATGTTTGAAGCTACTGACTGAATGAAAGGAGCTGGCATCTCACTCTCTTTGAATCTTCTTTATCATGCTAGGATTAGCAGGAAAAAGCAAAAAATTTCAGAATTGCACCTTGCAATGTGGAGATATTACTGTTTGTGCATTTACAATATTCATTGATTTTTGCCATTGAAAAACATGTTTTTCATATACCAGAAATGTTTGAAGCTACTGACTGAATGAAAGGAGCTGGCATCTCACTCTCTTTGAATCTTCTTTATCATGCTAGGATTAACAGGAAAAAGCTAAAAATTTCAGAATTGCACCTTGCAATGTGGAGATATTACTGTTTGTGCATTTACAATATTCATTGATTTTTGCCATTGAAAAACATGTTTTTCATATACCAGAAATGTTTGAAGCTACTGACTGAATGAAAGGAGCTGGCATCTCACTCTCTTTGAATCTTCTTTATCATGCTAGGATTAACAGGAAAAAGCAAAAAATTTCAGAATTCCACCTTGCAATGTGGAGATATTACTGTTTGTGCATTTACAATATTCATTGATTTTTGCCATTGAAAAACGTCCAGAAATGTTTGAAGCTACTGACTGAATGAAAGGAGCTGGCATCTCACTCTCTTTGAATCTTCTTTATCATGCTAGGATTAGCAGGAAAAAGCAAAAAATTTCAGAATTGCACCTTGCAATGTGGAGATATTACTGTTTGTGCATTTACAATATTCATTGATTTTTGCCATTGAAAAACATCATGTTATTCATATACCAGAAATGTTTGAAGCTACTGACTGAATGAAAGGAGCTGGCATCTCACTCTCTTTGAATCTTCTTTATCATGCTAGGATTAGCAGGAAAAAGCAAAAAATTTCCGAATTGCACCTTGCAATGTGGAGATATTACTGTTTGTGCATTTACAATATTCATTGATTTTTGCCATTGAAAAACATGTTTTTCATATACCAGAAATGTTTGAAGCTACTGACTGAATGAAAGGAGCTGGCATCTCACTCTCTTTGAATCTTCTTTATCATGCTAGGATTAGCAGGAAAAAGCAAAAAATTTCAGAATTGCACCTTGCAATGTGGAGATATTACTGTTTGTGCATTTACAATATTCATTGATTTTTGCCATTGAAAAACATGTTTTTCATATACCAGAAATGTTTGAAGCTACTGACTGAATGAAAGGAGCTGGCATCTCACTCTCTTTGAATCTTCTTTATCATGCTAGGATTAACAGGAAAAAGCTAAAAATTTCAGAATTGCACCTTGCAATGTGGAGATATTACTGTTTGTGCATTTACAATATTCATTGATTTTTGCCATTGAAAAACATGTTTTTCATATACCAGAAATGTTTGAAGCTACTGACTGAATGAAAGGAGCTGGCATCTCACTCTCTTTGAATCTTCTTTATCATGCTAGGATTAGCAGGAAAAAGCAAAAAATTTCAGAATTGCACCTTGCAATGTGGAGATATTACTGTTTGTGCATTTACAATATTCATTGATTTTTGCCATTGAAAAACATGTTTTTCATATACCAGAAATGTTTGAAGCTACTGACTGAATGAAAGGAGCTGGCATCTCACTCTCTTTGAATCTTCTTTATCATGCTAGGATTAACAGGAAAAAGCAAAAAATTTCAGAATTGCACCTTGCAATGTGGAGATATTACTGTTTGTGCATTTACAATATTCATTGATTTTTGCCATTGAAAAACGTCCAGAAATGTTTGAAGCTACTGACTGAATGAAAGGAGCTGGCATCTCACTCTCTTTGAATCTTCTTTATCATGCTAGGATTAGCAGGAAAAAGCAAAAAATTTCAGAATTGCACCTTGCAATGTGGAGATATTACTGTTTGTGCATTTACAATATTCATTGATTTTTGCCATTGAAAAACATCATGTTATTCATATACCAGAAATGTTTGAAGCTACTGACTGAATGAAAGGAGCTGGCATCTCACTCTCTTTGAATCTTCATTATCATGCTAGGATTAGCAGGAAAAAGCAAAAAATTTCCGAATTGCACCTTGCAATGTGGAGATATTACTGTTTGTGCATTTACAATATTCATTGATTTTTGCCATTGAAAAACATGTTTTTCATATACCAGAAATGTTTGAAGCTACTGACTGAATGAAAGGAGCTGGCATCTCACTCTCTTTGAATCTTCTTTATCATGCTAGGATTAACAGGAAAAAGCAAAAAATTTCAGAATTGCACCTTGCAATGTGGAGATATTACTGTTTGTGCATTTACAATATTCATTGATTTTTGCCATTGAAAAAGGTCCAGAAATGTTTGAAGCTACTGACTGAATGAAAGGAGCTGGCATCTCACTCTCTTTGAATCTTCTTTATCATGCTAGGATTAGCAGGAAAAAGCAAAAAATTTCAGAATTGCACCTTGCAATGTGGAGATATTACTGTTTGTGCATTTACAATATTCATTGATTTTTGCCATTGAAAAACATCATGTTATTCATATACCAGAAATGTTTGAAACTACTGACTGAATGAAAGGAGCTGGCATCTCACTCTCTTTGAATCTTCTTTATCATGCTAGGATTAGCAGGAAAAAGCAAAAAATTTCCGAATTGCACCTTGCAATGTGGAGATATTACTGTTTGTGCATTTACAATATTCATTGATTTTTGCCATTGAAAAACATGTTTTTCATATACCAGAAATGTTTGAAGCTACTGACTGAATGAAAGGAGCTGGCATCTCACTCTCTTTGAATCTTCTTTATCATGCTAGGATTAACAGGAAAAAGCAAAAAATTTCAGAATTGCACCTTGCAATGTGGAGATATTACTGTTTGTGCATTTACAATATTCATTGATTTTTGCCATTGAAAAACATGTTTTTCATATACCAGAAATGTTTGAAGCTACTGACTGAATGAAAGGAGCTGGCATCTCACTCTCTTTGAATCTTCTTTATCATGCCAGGATTAACAGGAAAAAGCAAAAAATTTCAGAATTGCACCTTGCAATGTGGAGATATTACTGTTTGTGCATTTACAATATTCATTGATTTTTGCCATTGAAAAACATGTTTTTCATATACCAGAAATGTTTGAAGCTACTGACTGAATGAAAGGAGCTGGCATCTCACTCTCTTTGAATCTTCTTTATCATGCTAGGATTAACAGGAAAAAGCAAAAAATTTCAGAATTGCACCTTGCAATGTGGAGATATTACTGTTTGTGCATTTACAATATTCATTGATTTTTGCCATTGAAAAACATGTTTTTCATATACCAGAAATGTTTGAAGCTACTGACTGAATGAAAGGAGCTGGCATCTCACTCTCTTTGAATCTTCTTTATCATGCCAGGATTAACAGGAAAAAGCAAAAAATTTCAGAATTGCACCTTGCAATGTGGAGATATTACTGTTTGTGCATTTACAATATTCATTGATTTTTGCCATTGAAAAACGTCCAGAAATGTTTGAAGCTACTGACTGAATGAAAGGAGCTGGCATCTCACTCTCTTTGAATCTTCTTTATCATGCTAGGATTAGCAGGAAAAAGCAAAAAATTTCAGAATTGCACCTTGCAATGTGGAGAGATTACTGTTTGTGCATTTACAATATTCATTGATTTTTGCCATTGAAAAACATGTTTTTCATATACCAGAAATGTTTGAAGCTACTGACTGAATGAAAGGAGCTGGCATCTCACTCTCTTTGAATCTTCTTTATCATGCTAGGATTAGCAGGAAAAAGCAAAAAATTTCAGAATTGCACCTTGCAATGTGGAGATATTACTGTTTGTGCATTTACAATATTCATTGATTTTTGCCATTGAAAAACATGTTTTTCATATACCAGAAATGTTTGAAGCTACTGACTGAATGAAAGGAGCTGGCATCTCACTCTCTTTGAATCTTCTTTATCATGCTAGGATTAACGGGAAAAATCAAAAAATTTCAGAATTGCACCTTGCAATGTGGAGATATTACTGTTTGTGCATTTACAATATTCATTGATTTTTGCCATTGAAAAACATGTTTTTCATATTCCAGAAATGTTTGAAGCTACTGACTGAATGAAAGGAGCTGGCATCTCACTCTCTTTGAATCTTCTTTATCATGCTAGGATTAACAGGAAAAAGCAAAAAATTTCAGAATTGCACCTTGCAATGTGGAGATATTACTGTTTGTGCATTTACAATATTCATTGATTTTTGCCATTGAAAAACGTCCAGAAATGTTTGAAGCTACTGACTGAATGAAAGGAGCTGGCATCTCACTCTCTTTGAATCTTCTTTATCATGCTAGGATTAGCAGGAAAAAGCAAAATTCAGAATTGCACCTTGCAATGTGGAGATATTACTGTTTGTGCATTTACAATATTCATTGATTTTTGCCATTGAAAAACGTTTTTCATATACCAGAAATGTTTGAAGCTACTGACTGAATGAAAGGAGCTTCCATCTCACTCTCTTTGAATCTTCTTTATCATGCTAGGATTAACAGGAAAAAGCAAAAAATTTCAGAATTGCACCTTGCAATGTGGAGATATTACTGTTTGTGCATTTACAATATTCATTGATTTTTGCCATTGAAAAACGTCCAGAAATGTTTGAAGCTACTGACTGAATGAAAGGAGCTGGCATCTCACTCTCTTTGAATCTTCTTTATCATGCTAGGATTAGCAGGAAAAAGCAAAAAATTTCAGAATTGCACCTTGCAATGTGGAGATATTACTGTTTGTGCATTTACAATATTCATTGATTTTTGCCATTGAAAAACATGTTTTTCATATACCAGAAATGTTTGAAGCTACTGACTGAATGAAAGGAGCTGGCATCTCACTCTCTTTGAATCTTCTTTATCATGCTAGGATTAACAGGAAAAAGCAAAACATTTCAGAATTGCACCTTGCAATGTGGAGATATTACTGTTTGTGCATTTACAATATTCATTGATTTTTGCCATTGAAAAACATGTTTTTCATATACCAGAAATGTTTGAAGCTACTGACTGAATGAAAGGAGCTGGCATCTCACTCTCTTTGAATCTTCTTTATCATGCTAGGATTAACAGGAAAAAGCAAAAAATTTCAGAATTGCACCTTGCAATGTGGAGATATTACTGTTTGTGCATTTACAATATTCATTGATTTTTGCCATTGAAAAACGTCCAGAAATGTTTGAAGCTACTGACTGAATGAAAGGAGCTGGCATCTCACTCTCTTTGAATCTTCTTTATCATGCTAGGATTAGCAGGAAAAAGCAAAAAATTTCAGAATTGCACCTTGCAATGTGGAGATATTACTGTTTGTGCATTTACAATATTCATTGATTTTTGCCATTGAAAAACATGTTTTTCATATACCAGAAATGTATGAAGCTACTGACTGAATGAAAGGAGCTGGCATCTCACTCTCTTTGAATCTTCTTTATCATGCTAGGATTAACAGGAAAAAGCAAAAAATTTCAGAATTGCACCTTGCAATGTGGAGATATTACTGTTTGTGCATTTACAATATTCATTGATTTTTGCCATTGAAAAACGTCCAGAAATGTTTGAAGCTACTGACTGAATGAAAGGAGCTGGCATCTCACTCTCTTTGAATCTTCTTTATCATGCTAGGATTAGCAGGAAAAAGCAAAAAATTTCAGAATTGCACCTTGCAATGTGGAGATATTACTGTTTGTGCATTTACAATATTCATTGATTTTTGCCATTGAAAAACATGTTTTTCATATACCAGAAATGTTTGAAGCTACTGACTGAATGAAAGGAGCTGGCATCTCACTCTCTTTGAATCTTCTTTATCATGCTAGGATTAGCAGGAAAAAGCAAAAAATTTCAGAATTGCACCTTGCAATGTGGAGATATTACTGTTTGTGCATTTACAATATTCATTGATTTTTGCCATTGAAAAACATGTTTTTCATATACCAGAAATGTTTGAAGCTACTGACTGAATGAAAGGAGCTGGCATCTCACTCTCTTTGAATCTTCTTTATCATGCTAGGATTAACGGGAAAAATCAAAAAATTTCAGAATTGCACCTTGCAATGTGGAGATATTACTGTTTGTGCATTTACAATATTCATTGATTTTTGCCATTGAAAAACATGTTTTTCATATTCCAGAAATGTTTGAAGCTACTGACTGAATGAAAGGAGCTGGCATCTCACTCTCTTTGAATCTTCTTTATCATGCTAGGATTAACAGGAAAAAGCAAAAAATTTCAGAATTGCACCTTGCAATGTGGAGATATTACTGTTTGTGCATTTACAATATTCATTGATTTTTGCCATTGAAAAACGTCCAGAAATGTTTGAAGCTACTGACTGAATGAAAGGAGCTGGCATCTCACTCTCTTTGAATCTTCTTTATCATGCTAGGATTAGCAGGAAAAAGCAAAATTCAGAATTGCACCTTGCAATGTGGAGATATTACTGTTTGTGCATTTACAATATTCATTGATTTTTGCCATTGAAAAACGTTTTTCATATACCAGAAATGTTTGAAGCTACTGACTGAATGAAAGGAGCTGGCATCTCACTCTCTTTGAATCTTCTTTATCATGCTAGGATTAACAGGAAAAAGCAAAAAATTTCAGAATTGCACCTTGCAATGTGGAGATATTACTGTTTGTGCATTTACAATATTCATTGATTTTTGCCATTGAAAAACGTCCAGAAATGTTTGAAGCTACTGACTGAATGAAAGGAGCTGGCATCTCACTCTCTTTGAATCTTCTTTATCATGCTAGGATTAGCAGGAAAAAGCAAAAAATTTCAGAATTGCACCTTGCAATGTGGAGATATTACTGTTTGTGCATTTACAATATTCATTGATTTTTGCCATTGAAAAACATGTTTTTCATATACCAGAAATGTTTGAAGCTACTGACTGAATGAAAGGAGCTGGCATCTCACTCTCTTTGAATCTTCTTTATCATGCTAGGATTAATAGGAAAAAGCAAAAAATTTCAGAATTGCACCTTGCAATGTGGAGATATTACTGTTTGTGCATTTACAATATTCATTGATTTTTGCCATTGAAAAACATGTTTTTCATATACCAGAAATGTTTGAAGCTACTGACTGAATGAAAGGAGCTGGCATCTCACTCTCTTTGAATCTTCTTTATCATGCTAGGATTAACAGGAAAAAGCAAAAAATTTCAGAATTGCACCTTGCAATGTGGAGATATTACTGTTTGTGCATTTACAATATTCATTGATTTTTGCCATTGAAAAACGTCCAGAAATGTTTGAAGCTACTGACTGAATGAAAGGAGCTGGCATCTCACTCTCTTTGAATCTTCTTTATCATGCTAGGATTAGCAGGAAAAAGCAAAAAATTTCAGAATTGCACCTTGCAATGTGGAGATATTACTGTTTGTGCATTTACAATATTCATTGATTTTTGCCATTGAAAAACATGTTTTTCATATACCAGAAATGTTTGAAGCTACTGACTGAATGAAAGGAGCTGGCATCTCACTCTCTTTGAATCTTCTTTATCATGCTAGGATTAACAGGAAAAAGCAAAAAATTTCAGAATTGCACCTTGCAATGTGGAGATATTACTGTTTGTGCATTTACAATATTCATTGATTTTTGCCATTGAAAAACGTCCAGAAATGTTTGAAGCTACTGACTGAATGAAAGGAGCTGGCATCTCACTCTCTTTGAATCTTCTTTATCATGCTAGGATTAGCAGGAAAAAGCAAAAAATTTCAGAATTGCACCTTGCAATGTGGAGATATTACTGTTTGTGCATTTACAATATTCATTGATTTTTGCCATTGAAAAACATCATGTTATTCATATACCAGAAATGTTTGAAGCTACTGACTGAATGAAAGGAGCTGGCATCTCACTCTCTTTGAATCTTCATTATCATGCTAGGATTAGCAGGAAAAAGCAAAAAATTTCCGAATTGCACCTTGCAATGTGGAGATATTACTGTTTGTGCATTTACAATATTCATTGATTTTTGCCATTGAAAAACATGTTTTTCATATACCAGAAATGTTTGAAGCTACTGACTGAATGAAAGGAGCTGGCATCTTACTCTCTTTGAATCTTCTTTATCATGCTAGGATTAACAGGAAAAAGCAAAAAATTTCAGAATTGCACCTTGCAATGTGGAGATATTACTGTTTGTGCATTTACAATATTCATTGATTTTTGCCATTGAAAAACGTCCAGAAATGTTTGAAGCTACTGACTGAATGAAAGGAGCTGGCATCTCACTCTCTTTGAATCTTCTTTATCATGCTAGGATTAGCAGGAAAAAGCAAAAAATTTCAGAATTGCACCTTGCAATGTGGAGATATTACTGTTTGTGCATTTACAATATTCATTGATTTTTGCCATTGAAAAACATGTTTTTCATATACCAGAAATGTTTGAAGCTACTGACTGAATGAAAGGAGCTGGCATCTCACTCTCTTTGAATCTTCTTTATCATGCTAGGATTAACAGGAAAAAGCAAAAAATTTCAGAATTGCACCTTGCAATGTGGAGATATTACTGTTTGTGCATTTACAATATTCATTGATTTTTGCCATTGAAAAACATGTTTTTCATATACCAGAAATGTTTGAAGCTACTGACTGAATGAAAGGAGCTGGCATCTCACTCTCTTTGAATCTTCTTTATCATGCTAGGATTAACAGGAAAAAGCAAAAAATTTCAGAATTGCACCTTGCAATGTGGAGATATTACTGTTTGTGCATTTACAATATTCATTGATTTTTGCCATTGAAAAACGTCCAGAAATGTTTGAAGCTACTGACTGAATGAAAGGAGCTGGCATCTCACTCTCTTTGAATCTTCTTTATCATGCTAGGTTTAGCAGGAAAAAGCAAAAAATTTCAGAATTGCACCTTGCAATGTGGAGATATTACTGTTTGTGCATTTACAATATTCATTGATTTTTGCCATTGAAAAACATGTTTTTCATATACCAGAAATGTTTGAAGCTACTGACTGAATGAAAGGAGCTGGCATCTCACTCTCTTTGAATCTTCTTTATCATGCTAGGATTAGCAGGAAAAAGCAAAAAATTTCAGAATTGCACCTTGCAATGTGGAGATATTACTGTTTGTGCATTTACAATATTCATTGATTTTTGCCATTGAAAAACATGTTTTTCATATACCAGAAATGTTTGAAGCTACTGACTGAATGAAAGGAGCTGGCATCTCACTCTCTTTGAATCTTCTTTATCATGCTAGGATTAACAGGAAAAATCAAAAAATTTCAGAATTGCACCTTGCAACGTGGAGATATTACTGTTTGTGCATTTACAATATTCATTGATTTTTGCCATTGAAAAACATGTTTTTCATATTCCAGAAATGTTTGAAGCTACTGACTGAATGAAAGGAGCTGGCATCTCACTCTCTTTGAATCTTCTTTATCATGCTAGGATTAACAGGAAAAAGCAAAAAATTTCAGAATTGCACCTTGCAATGTGGAGATATTACTGTTTGTGCATTTACAATTTTCATTGATTTTTGCCATTGAAAAACGTCCAGAAATGTTTGAAGCTACTGACTGAATGAAAGGAGCTGGCATCTCACTCTCTTTGAATCTTCTTTATCATGCTAGGATTAGCAGGAAAAAGCAAAAAATTTCAGAATTGCACCTTGCAATGTGGAGATATTACTGTTTGTGCATTTACAATATTCATTGATTTTTGCCATTGAAAAACATGTTTTTCATATACCAGAAATGTTTGAAGCTACTGACTGAATGAAAGGAGCTGGCATCTCACTCTCTTTGAATCTTCTTTATCATGCTAGGATTAGCAGGAAAAAGCAAAAAATTTCAGAATTGCACCTTGCAATGTGGAGATATTACTGTTTGTGCATTTACAATATTCATTGATTTTTGCCATTGAAAAACATGTTTTTCATATACCAGAAATGTTTGAAGCTACTGACTGAATGAAAGGAGCTGGCATCTCACTCTCTTTGAATCTTCTTTATCATGCTAGGATTAACAGGAAAAAGCAAAAAATTTCAGAATTGCACCTTGCAATGTGGAGATATTACTGTTTGTGCATTTACAATATTCATTGATTTTAGCCATTGAAAAACGTCCAGAAATGTTTGAAGCTACTGACTGAATGAAAGGAGCTGGCATCTCACTCTCTTTGAATCTTCTTTATCATGCTAGGATTAACAGGAAAAAGCTAAAAATTTCAGAATTGCACCTTGCAATGTGGAGATATTACTGTTTGTGCATTTACAATATTCATTGATTTTTGCCATTGAAAAACATGTTTTTCATATTCCAGAAATGTTTGAAGCTACTGACTGAATGAAAGGAGCTGGCATCTCACTCTCTTTGAATCTTCTTTATCATGCTAGGATTAACAGGAAAAAGCAAAAAATTTCAGAATTGCACCTTGCAATGTGGAGATATTACTGTTTGTGCATTTACAATTTTCATTGATTTTTGCCATTGAAAAACGTCCAGAAATGTTTGAAGCTACTGACTGAATGAAAGGAGCTGGCATCTCACTCTCTTTGAATCTTCTTTATCATGCTAGGATTAGCAGGAAAAAGCAAAAAATTTCAGAATTGCACCTTGCAATGTGGAGATATTACTGTTTGTGCATTTACAATATTCATTGATTTTTGCCATTGAAAAACATGTTTTTCATATACCAGAAATGTTTGAAGCTACTGACTGAATGAAAGGAGCTGGCATCTCACTCTCTTTGAATCTTCTTTATCATGCTAGGATTAGCAGGAAAAAGCAAAAAATTTCAGAATTGCACCTTGCAATGTGGAGATATTACTGTTTGTGCATTTACAATATTCATTGATTTTTGCCATTGAAAAACATGTTTTTCATATACCAGAAATGTTTGAAGCTACTGACTGAATGAAAGGAGCTGGCATCTCACTCTCTTTGAATCTTCTTTATCATGCTAGGATTAACAGGAAAAAGCAAAAAATTTCAGAATTGCACCTTGCAATGTGGAGATATTACTGTTTGTGCATTTACAATATTCATTGATTTTAGCCATTGAAAAACGTCCAGAAATGTTTGAAGCTACTGACTGAATGAAAGGAGCTGGCATCTCACTCTCTTTGAATCTTCTTTATCATGCTAGGATTAACAGGAAAAAGCTAAAAATTTCAGAATTGCACCTTGCAATGTGGAGATATTACTGTTTGTGCATTTACAATATTCATTGATTTTTGCCATTGAAAAACATGTTTTTCATATACCAGAAATGTTTGAAGCTACTGACTGAATGAAAGGAGCTGGCATCTCACTCTCTTTGAATCTTCTTTATCATGCTAGGATTAGCAGGAAAAAGCAAAAAATTTCAGAATTGCACCTTGCATTGTGGAGATATTACTGTTTGTGCATTTACAATATTCATTGATTTTTGCCATTGAAAAACGTTTTTCATATACCAGAAATGTTTGAAGCTACTGACTGAATGAAAGGAGCTGGCATCTCACTCTCTTTGAATCTTCTTTATCATGCTAGGATTAGCAGGAAAAAGCAAAAAATTTCAGAATTGCACCTTGCAATGTGGAGATATTACTGTTTGTGCATTTACAATATTCATTGATTTTTGCCATTGAAAAACATGTTTTTCATATACCAGAAATGTTTGAAGCTACTGACTGAATGAAAGGAGCTGGCATCTCACTCTGAATCTTCTTTATCATGCTAGGATTAACAGGAAAAAGCAAAAAATTTCAGAATTGCACCTTGCAATGTGGAGATATTACTGTTTGTGCATTTACAATATTCATTGATTTTTGCCATTGAAAAACATGTTTTTCATATACCAGAAATGTTTGAAGCTACTGACTGAATGAAAGGAGCTGGCATCTCACTCTCTTTGAATCTTCTTTATCATGCTAGGATTAACAGGAAAAAGCAAAAAATTTAAGAATTGCACCTTGCAATGTGGAGATATTACTGTTTGTGCATTTACAATATTCATTGATTTTTGCCATTGAAAAACATGTTTTTCATATACCAGAAATGTTTGAAGCTACTGACTGAATGAAAGGAGCTGGCATCTCACTCTCTTTGAATCTTCTTTATCATGCTAGGATTAACAGGAAAAAGCAAAAAATTTCAGAATTGCACCTTGCAATGTGGAGATATTACTGTTTGTGCATTTACAATATTCATTGATTTTTGCCATTGAAAAACGTCCAGAAATGTTTGAAGCTACTGACTGAATGAAAGGAGCTGGCATCTCACTCTCTTTGAATCTTCTTTATCATGCTAGGATTAGCAGGAAAAAGCAAAAAATTTCAGAATTGCACCTTGCAATGTGGAGATATTACTGTTTGTGCATTTACAATATTCATTGATTTTTGCCATTGAAAAACATCATGTTATTCATATACCAGAAATGTTTGAAGCTACTGACTGAATGAAAGGAGCTGGCATCTCACTCTCTTTGAATCTTCATTATCATGCTAGGATTAGCAGGAAAAAGCAAAAAATTTCCGAATTGCACCTTGCAATGTGGAGATATTACTGTTTGTGCATTTACAATATTCATTGATTTTTGCCATTGAAAAACATGTTTTTCATATACCAGAAATGTTTGAAGCTACTGACTGAATGAAAGGAGCTGGCATCTCACTCTCTTTGAATCTTCTTTATCATGCTAGGATTAACAGGAAAAAGCAAAAAATTTCAGAATTGCACCTTGCAATGTGGAGATATTACTGTTTGTGCATTTACAATATTCATTGATTTTTGCCATTGAAAAACGTCCAGAAATGTTTGAAGCTACTGACTGAATGAAAGGAGCTGGCATCTCACTCTCTTTGAATCTTCTTTATCATGCTAGGATTAGCAGGAAAAAGCAAAAAATTTCAGAATTGCACCTTGCAATGTGGAGATATTACTGTTTGTGCATTTACAATATTCATTGATTTTTGCCATTGAAAAACATGTTTTTCATATACCAGAAATGTTTGAAGCTACTGACTGAATGAAAGGAGCTGGCATCTCACTCTCTTTGAATCTTCTTTATCATGCTAGGATTAACAGGAAAAAGCAAAAAATTTCAGAATTGCACCTTGCAATGTGGAGATATTACTGTTTGTGCATTTACAATATTCATTGATTTTTGCCATTGAAAAACATGTTTTTCATATACCAGAAATGTTTGAAGCTACTGACTGAATGAAAGGAGCTGGCATCTCACTCTCTTTGAATCTTCTTTATCATGCTAGGATTAACAGGAAAAAGCAAAAAATTTCAGAATTGCACCTTGCAATGTGGAGATATTACTGTTTGTGCATTTACAATATTCATTGATTTTTGCCATTGAAAAACGTCCAGAAATGTTTGAAGCTACTGACTGAATGAAAGGAGCTGGCATCTCACTCTCTTTGAATCTTCTTTATCATGCTAGGATTAGCAGGAAAAAGCAAAAAATTTCAGAATTGCACCTTGCAATGTGGAGATATTACTGTTTGTGCATTTACAATATTCATTGATTTTTGCCATTGAAAAACATGTTTTTCATATACCAGAAATGTTTGAAGCTACTGACTGAATGAAAGGAGCTGGCATCTCACTCTCTTTGAATCTTCTTTATCATGCTAGGATTAGCAGGAAAAAGCAAAAAATTTCAGAATTGCACCTTGCAATGTGGAGATATTACTGTTTGTGCATTTACAATATTCATTGATTTTTGCCATTGAAAAACATGTTTTTCATATACCAGAAATGTTTGAAGCTACTGACTGAATGAAAGGAGCTGGCATCTCACTCTCTTTGAATCTTCTTTATCATGCTAGGATTAACAGGAAAAATCAAAAAATTTCAGAATTGCACCTTGCAACGTGGAGATATTACTGTTTGTGCATTTACAATATTCATTGATTTTTGCCATTGAAAAACATGTTTTTCATATTCCAGAAATGTTTGAAGCTACTGACTGAATGAAAGGAGCTGGCATCTCACTCTCTTTGAATCTTCTTTATCATGCTAGGATTAACAGGAAAAAGCAAAAAATTTCAGAATTGCACCTTGCAATGTGGAGATATTACTCTTTGTGCATTTACAATTTTCATTGATTTTTGCCATTGAAATACGTCCAGAAATGTTTGAAGCTACTGACTGAATGAAAGGAGCTGGCATCTCACTCTCTTTGAATCTTCTTTATCATGCTAGGATTAGCAGGAAAAAGCAAAAAATTTCAGAATTGCACCTTGCAATGTGGAGATATTACTGTTTGTGCATTTACAATATTCATTGATTTTTGCCATTGAAAAACATGTTTTTCATATTCCAGAAATGTTTGAAGCTACTGACTGAATGAAAGGAGCTGGCATCTCACTCTCTTTGAATCTTCTTTATCATGCTAGGATTAACAGGAAAAAGCAAAAAATTTCAGAATTGCACCTTGCAATGTGGAGATATTACTGTTTGTGCATTTACAATTTTCATTGATTTTTGCCATTGAAAAACGTCCAGAAATGTTTGAAGCTACTGACTGAATGAAAGGAGCTGGCATCTCACTCTCTTTGAATCTTCTTTATCATGCTAGGATTAGCAGGAAAAAGCAAAAAATTTCAGAATTGCACCTTGCAATGTGGAGATATTACTGTTTGTGCATTTACAATATTCATTGATTTTTGCCATTGAAAAACATGTTTTTCATATACCAGAAATGTTTGAAGCTACTGACTGAATGAAAGGAGCTGGCATCTCACTCTCTTTGAATCTTCTTTATCATGCTAGGATTAGCAGGAAAAAGCAAAAAATTTCAGAATTGCACCTTGCAATGTGGAGATATTACTGTTTGTGCATTTACAATATTCATTGATTTTTGCCATTGAAAAACATGTTTTTCATATACCAGAAATGTTTGAAGCTACTGACTGAATGAAAGGAGCTGGCATCTCACTCTCTTTGAATCTTCTTTATCATGCTAGGATTAACAGGAAAAAGCAAAAAATTTCAGAATTGCACCTTGCAATGTGGAGATATTACTGTTTGTGCATTTACAATATTCATTGATTTTAGCCATTGAAAAACGTCCAGAAATGTTTGAAGCTACTGACTGAATGAAAGGAGCTGGCATCTCACTCTCTTTGAATCTTCTTTATCATGCTAGGATTAACAGGAAAAAGCTAAAAATTTCAGAATTGCACCTTGCAATGTGGAGATATTACTGTTTGTGCATTTACAATATTCATTGATTTTTGCCATTGAAAAACATGTTTTTCATATACCAGAAATGTTTGAAGCTACTGACTGAATGAAAGGAGCTGGCATCTCACTCTCTTTGAATCTTCTTTATCATGCTAGGATTAGCAGGAAAAAGCAAAAAATTTCAGAATTGCACCTTGCATTGTGGAGATATTACTGTTTGTGCATTTACAATATTCATTGATTTTTGCCATTGAAAAACGTTTTTCATATACCAGAAATGTTTGAAGCTACTGACTGAATGAAAGGAGCTGGCATCTCACTCTCTTTGAATCTTCTTTATCATGCTAGAATTAGCAGGAAAAAGCAAAAAATTTCAGAATTGCACCTTGCAATGTGGAGATATTACTGTTTGTGCATTTACAATATTCATTGATTTTTGCCATTGAAAAACATGTTTTTCATATACCAGAAATGTTTGAAGCTACTGACTGAATGAAAGGAGCTGGCATCTCACTCTGAATCTTCTTTATCATGCTAGGATTAACAGGAAAAAGCAAAAAATTTCAGAATTGCACCTTGCAATGTGGAGATATTACTGTTTGTGCATTTACAATATTCATTGATTTTTGCCATTGAAAAACATGTTTTTCATATACCAGAAATGTTTGAAGCTACTGACTGAATGAAAGGAGCTGGCATCTCACTCTCTTTGAATCTTCTTTATCATGCTAGGATTAACAGGAAAAAGCAAAAAATTTCAGAATTGCACCTTGCAATGTGGAGATATTACTGTTTGTGCATTTACAATATTCATTGATTTTTGCCATTGAAAAACGTCCAGAAATGTTTGAAACTACTGACTGAATGAAAGGAGCTGGCATCTCACTCTCTTTGAATCTTCTTTATCATGCTAGGATTAGCAGGAAAAAGCAAAAAATTTCAGAATTGCACCTTGCAATGTGGAGATATTACTGTTTGTGCATTTACAATATTCATTGATTTTTGCCATTGAAAAACATGTTTTTCATATACCAGAAATGTTTGAAGCTACTGACTGAATGAAAGGAGCTGGCATCTCACTCTCTTTGAATCTTCTTTATCATGCTAGGATTAACAGGAAAAAGCAAAAAATTTCAGAATTGCACCTTGCAATGTGGAGATATTACTGTTTGTGCATTTACAATATTCATTGATTTTTGCCATTGAAAAACGTCCAGAAATGTTTGAAGCTACTGACTGAATGAAAGGAGCTGGCATCTCACTCTCTTTGAATCTTCTTTATCATGCTAGGATTAACAGGAAAAAGCTAAAAATTTCAGAATTGCACCTTGCAATGTGGAGATATTACTGTTTGTGCATTTACAATATTCATTGATTTTTGCCATTGAAAAACATGTTTTTCATATACCAGAAATGTTTGAAGCTACTGACTGAATGAAAGGAGCTGGCATCTCACTCTCTTTGAATCTTCTTTATCATGCTAGGATTAACAGGAAAAAGCAAAAAATTTCAGAATTGCACCTTGCAATGTGGAGATATTACTGTTTGTGCATTTACAATATTCATTGATTTTTGCCATTGAAAAACGTCCAGAAATGTTTGAAGCTACTGACTGAATGAAAGGAGCTGGCATCTCACTCTCTTTGAATCTTCTTTATCATGCTAGGATTAGCAGGAAAAAGCAAAAAATTTCAGAATTGCACCTTGCAATGTGGAGATATTACTGTTTGTGCATTTACAATATTCATTGATTTTTGCCATTGAAAAACATGTTTTTCATATACCAGAAATGTTTGAAGCTACTGACTCTCTTTGAATCTTCTTTATCATGCTAGGATTAACAGGAAAAAGCAAAAAATTTCAGAATTGCACCTTGCAATGTGGAGATATTACTGTTTGTGCATTTACAATATTCATTGATTTTTGCCATTGAAAAACATGTTTTTCATATACCAGAAATGTTTGAAGCTACTGACTGAATGAAAGGAGCTGGCATCTCACTCTGAATCTTCTTTATCAAGCTAGGATTAACAGGAAAAAGCAAAAAATTTCAGAATTGCACCTTGCAATGTGGAGATATTACTGTTTGTGCATTTACAATATTCATTGATTTTTGCCATTGAAAAACATGTTTTTCATATACCAGAAATGTTTGAATCTACTGACTGAATGAAAGGAGCTGGCATCTCACTCTCTTTGAATCTTCTTTATCATGCTAGGATTAACAGGAAAAAGCAAAAAATTTCAGAATTGCACCTTGCAATGTGGAGATATTACTGTTTGTGCATTTACAATATTCATTGATTTTTGCCATTGAAAAACGTCCAGAAATGTTTGAAGCTACTGACTGAATGAAAGGAGCTGGCATCTCACTCTCTTTGAATCTTCTTTATCATGCTAGGATTAGCAGGAAAAAGCAAAAAATTTCAGAATTGCACCTTGCAATGTGGAGATATTACTGTTTGTGCATTTACAATATTCATTGATTTTTGCCATTGAAAAACATGTTTTTCATATACCAGAAATGTTTGAAGCTACTGACTGAATGAAAGGAGCTGGCATCTCACTCTCTTTGAATCTTCTTTATCATGCTAGGATTAACAGGAAAAAGCAAAAAATTTCAGAATTGCACCTTGCAATGTGGAGATATTACTGTTTGTGCATTTACAATATTCATTGATTTTTGCCATTGAAAAACGTCCAGAAATGTTTGAAGCTACTGACTGAATGAAAGGAGCTGGCATCTCACTCTCTTTGAATCTTCTTTATCATGCTAGGATTAACAGGAAAAAGCTAAAAATTTCAGAATTGCACCTTACAATGTGGAGATATTACTGTTTGTGCATTTACAATATTCATTGATTTTTGCCATTGAAAAACATGTTTTTCATATACCAGAAATGTTTGAAGCTACTGACTGAATGAAAGGAGCTGGCATCTCACTCTCTTTGAATCTTCTTTATCATGCTAGGATTAGCAGGAAAAAGCAAAAAATTTCAGAATTGCACCTTGCAATGTGGAGATATTACTGTTTGTGCATTTACAATATTCATTGATTTTTGCCATTGAAAAACATGTTTTTCATATACCAGAAATGTTTGAAGCTACTGACTGAATGAAAGGAGCTGGCATCTCACTCTCTTTGAATCTTCTTTATCATGCTAGGATTAGCAGGAAAAAGCAAAACATTTCAGAATTGCACCTTGCAATGTGGAGATATTACTGTTTGTGCATTTACAATATTCATTGATTTTTGCCATTGAAAAACATGTTTTTCATATACCAGAAATGTTTGAAGCTACTGACTGAATGAAAGGAGCTGGCATCTCACTCTCTTTGAATCTTCTTTATCATGCTAGGATTAACAGGAAAAAGCAAAAAATTTCAGAATTGCACCTTGCAATGTGGAGATATTACTGTTTGTGCATTTACAATATTCATTGATTTTTGCCATTGAAAAACGTCCAGAAATGTTTGAAGCTACTGACTGAATGAAAGGAGCTGGCATCTCACTCTCTTTGAATCTTCTTTATCATGCTAGGATTAGCAGGAAAAAGCAAAAAATTTCAGAATTGCACCTTGCAATGTGGAGATATTACTGTTTGTGCATTTACAATATTTCAATGGCAAAAATCAATGAATATTGTAAATGCACAAACAGTAATTTATCCGCATTGCAAGGTGCAATTCTGAAATTTTTTGCTTTTTCCTGCTCCTCTTAGCATGATAAAAAAGATTCAAAGAGAGATGCCAGCTCCTTTCATTCAGTCAGTAGCTTCAAACATTTCTGGTATATGAATAACATGATGTTTTTCAATGGCAAAAATCAATGAATATTGTAAATGCACAAACAGTAATTTCTCCGCATTGCAAGGTGCAATTCTGAAATTTTTTGCTTTTTCCTGCTCCTCTTAGCATGATAAAGAAGATTCAAAGAGAGTGAGATGCCAGCTCCTTTCATTCAGTCAGTAGCTTCAATCATTTCTGGACGTTTTTCAATGGCAAAAATCAATAAATATTGTAAATGCACAAACAGTAATTTCTCCGCATTGCAAGGTGCAATTCTGAAATTTTTTGCTTTTTCCTGCTCCTCTTAGCATGATAAAGAAGATTCAAAGAGAGTGAGATGCCAGCTCCTTTCATTCAGTCAGTAGCTTCAAACATTTCTGGTATATGAATAACATGATGTTTTTCAATGGCAAAAATCAATGAATATTGTAAATGCACAAACAGTAATTTCTCCGCATTGCAAGGTGCAATTCTGAAATTTTTTGCTTTTTCCTGCTCCTCTTAGCATGATAAAGAAGATTCAAAGAGAGTGAGATGCCAGCTCCTTTCATTCAGTCAGTAGCTTCAATCATTTCTGGACGTTTTTCAATGGCAAAAATCAATGAATATTGTAAATGCACAAACAGTAATTTCTCCGCATTGCAAGGTGCAATTCTGAAATTTTTTACTTTTTCCTGCTCCTCTTAGCATGGTAAAGAAGATTCAAAGAGAGTGAGATGCCAGCTCCTTTCATTCAGTCAGTAGCTTCAATCATTTCTGGTATATGAATAACATGATGTTTTTCAATGGCAAAAATCAATGAATATTGTGAATGCACAAACAGTAATTTCTCCGCATTGCAAGGTGCAATTCTGAAATTTTTTGCTTTTTCCTGCTCCTCTTAGCATGATAAAGAAGATTCAAAGAGAGTGAGATGCCAGCTCCTTTCATTCAGTCAGTAGCTTCAATCATTTCTGGACGTTTTTCAATGGCAAAAATCAATGAATATTGTAAATGCATAAACTAATTTCTCCGCATTGCAAGGTGCAATTCTGAAATTTTTTGCTTTTTCCTGCTCCTCTTAGCATGATAAAGAAGATTCAAAGAGAGTGAGATGCCAGCTCCTTTCATTCAGTCAGTAGCTTCAATCATTTCTGGTAAATGAATAACATGATGTTTTTCAATGGCAAAAATCAATGAATTTTGTAAATGCACAAACAGTAATTTCTCCGCATTGCAAGGCGCAATTCTGAAATTTTTTGCTTTTTCCTGCTCCTCTTAGCATGATAAAGAAGATTCAAAGAGAGTGAGATGCCAGCTCCTTTCATTCAGTCAGTAGCTTCAATCATTTCTGGACGTTTTTCAATGGCAAAAATCAATGAATATTGTAAATGCACAAACAGTAATTTCTCCGCATTGCAAGGTGCAATTCTGAAATTTTTTGCTTTTTCCTGCTCCTCTTAGCATGATAAAGAAGATTCAAAGAGAGTGAGATGCCAGCTCCTTTCATTCAGTCAGTAGCTTCAATCATTTCTGGACGTTTTTCAATGTCAAAAATCAATGAATATTGTAAATGCACAAACAGTAATTTCTCCGCATTGCAAGGTGCAATTCTGAAATTTTTTGCTTTTTCCTGCTCCTCTTAGCATGATAAAGAAGATTCAAAGAGAGTGAGATGCCAGCTCCTTTCATTCAGTCAGTAGCTTCAATCATTTCTGGAAGTTTTTCAATGGCAAAAATCAATGAATATTGTAAATGCACAAACTGTAATTTCTCCGCATTGCAAGGTGCAATTCTGAAATTTTTTGCTTTTTCCTGCTCCTCTTAGCATGATAAAGAAGATTCAAAGAGAGTGAGATGCCAGCTCCTTTCATTCAGTCAGTAGCTTCAATCATTTCTGGACGTTTTTCAATGGCAAAAATCAATGAATATTGTAAATGCACAAACAGTAATTTCTCCGCATTGCAAGGTGCAATTCTGAAATTTTTTGCTTTTTCCTGCTCCTCTTAGCATGATAAAGAAGATTCAAAGAGAGTGAGATGCCAGCTCCTTTCATTCAGTCAGTAGCTTCAAACATTTCTGGTATATGAATAACATGATGTTTTTCAATGGCAAAAATCAATGAATATTGTAAATGCACAAACAGTAATTTCTCCGCATTGCAAGGTGCAATTCTGAAATTTTTTGCTTTTTCCTGCTCCTCTTAGCATGATAAAGAAGATTCAAAGAGAGTGAGATGCCAGCTCCTTTCATTCAGTCAGTAGCTTCAATCATTTCTGGACGTTTTTCAATGGCAAAAATCAATGAATATTGTAAATGCACAAACAGTAATTTCTCCGCATTGCAAGGTGCAATTCTGAAATTTTTTGCTTTTTCCTGCTCCTCTTAGCATGATAAAGAAGATTCAAAGAGAGTGAGATGCCAGCTCCTTTCATTCAGTCAGTAGCTTCAAACATTTCTGGTATATGAATAACATGATGTTTTTCAATGGCAAAAATCAATGAATATTGTAAATGCACAAACAGTAATTTCTCCGCATTGCAAGGTGCAATTCTGAAATTTTTTGCTTTTTCCTGCTCCTCTTAGCATGATAAAGAAGATTCAAAGAGAGTGAGATGCCAGCTCCTTTCATTCAGTCAGTAGCTTCAAACATTTCTGGACGTTTTTCAATTGCAAAAATCAATGGATATTGTAAATGCACAAACAGTAATTTCTCCGCATTGCAAGGTGCAATTCTGAAATTTTTTGCTTTTTCCTGCTCCTCTTAGCATGATAAAGAAGATTCAAAGAGAGTGAGATGCCAGCTACTTTCATTCAGTCAGTAGCTTCAATCATTTCTGGTATATGAATAACATGATGTTTTTCAATGGCAAAAATCAATGAATATTGTAAATGCACAAACAGTAATTTCTCCGCATTGCAAGGTGCAATTCTGAAATTTTTTGCTTTTTCCTGCTCCTCTTAGCATGATAAAGAAGATTCAAAGAGAGTGAGATGCCAGCTCCTTTCATTCAGTCAGTAGCTTCAAACATTTCTGGTATATGAATAACATGATGTTTTTCAATGGCAAAAATCAATGAATATTGTAAATGCACAAACAGTAATTTCTCCGCATTGCAAGGTGCAATTCTGAAATTTTTTGCTTTTTCCTGCTCCTCTTAGCATGATAAAGAAGATTCAAAGAGAGTGAGATGCCAGCTCCTTTCATTCAGTCAGTAGCTTCAAACATTTCTGGACGTTTTTCAATTGCAAAAATCAATGGATATTGTAAATGCACAAACAGTAATTTCTCCGCATTGCAAGGTGCAATTCTGAAATTTTTTGCTTTTTCCTGCTCCTCTTAGCATGATAAAGAAGATTCAAAGAGAGTGAGATGCCAGCTACTTTCATTCAGTCAGTAGCTTCAATCATTTCTGGTATATGAATAACATGATGTTTTTCAATGGCAAAAATCAATGAATATTGTAAATGCACAAACAGTAATTTCTCCGCATTGCAAGGTGCAATTCTGAAATTTTTTGCTTTTTCCTGCTCCTCTTAGCATGATAAAGAAGATTCAAAGAGAGTGAGATGCCAGCTCCTTTCATTCAGTCAGTAGCTTCAATCATTTCTGGTATATGAATAACATGATGTTTTTCAATGGCAAAAATCAATGAATATTGTAAATGCGCAAAGAGTAATTTATCCGCATTGCAAGGTGCAATTCTGAAATTTTTTGCTTTTTCCTGCTCCTCTTAGCATGATAAAGAAGATTCAAAGAGAGTGAGATGCCAGCTCCTTTCATTCAGTCAGTAGCTTCAAACATTTCTGGTATATGAATAACATGATGTTTTTCAATGGCAAAAATCAATGAATATTGTAAATGCACAAACAGTAATTTCTCCGCATTGCAAGGTGCAATTCTGAAATTTTTTGCTTTTTCCTGCTCCTCTTAGCATGATAAAGAAGATTCAAAGAGAGTGAGATGCCAGCTCCTTTCATTCAGTCAGTAGCTTCAATCATTTCTGGTATATGAATAACATGATGTTTTTCAATGGCAAAAATCAATGAATTTTGTAAATGCACAAACAGCAATTTCTCCGCATTGCAAGGTGCAATTCTGAAATTTTTTGCTTTTTCCTGCTCCTCTTAGCATGATAAAGAAGATTCAAAGAGAGTGAGATGCCAGCTCCTTTCATTCAGTCAGTAGCTTCAATCGTTTCTGGACGTTTTTCAATGGCAAAAATCAATGAATATTGTAAATGCACAAACAGTAATTTCTCCGCATTGCAAGGTGCAATTCTGAAATTTTTTGCTTTTTCCTGCTCCTCTTAGCATGATAAAGAAGATTCAAAGAGAGTGAGATGCCAGCTCCTTTCATTCAGTCAGTAGCTTCAAACATTTCTGGTATATGAATAACATGATGTTTTTCAATGGCAAAAATCAATGAATATTGTAAATGCACAAACAGTAATTTCTCCGCATTGCAAGGTGCAATTCTGAAATTTTTTGCTTTTTCCTGCTCCTCTTAGCATGATAAAGAAGATTCAAAGAGAGTGAGATGCCAGCTCCTTTCGTTCAGTCAGTAGCTTCAATCATTTCTGGACGTTTTTCAATGGTAAAAATCAATGAATATTGTAAATGCTTAAACAGTAATTTCTCCGCATTGCAAGGTGCAATTCTGAAATTTTTTGCTTTTTCCTGCTCCTCTTAGCATGATAAAGAAGATTCAAAGAGAGTGAGATGCCAGCTCCTTTCATTCAGTCAGTAGCTTCAAACATTTCTGGTATATGAATAACATGATGTTTTTCAATGGCAAAAATCAATGAATATTGTAAATGCACAAACAGTAATTTCTCCGCATTGCAAGGTGCAATTCTGAAATTTTTTGCTTTTTCCTGCTCCTCTTAGCATGATAAAGAAGATTCAAAGAGAGTGAGATGCCAGCTCCTTTCATTCAGTCAGTAGCTTCAAACATTTCTGGTATATGAATAACATGATGTTTTTCAATGGCAAAAATCAATGAATATTGTAAATGCACAAACAGTAATTTCTCCGCATTGCAAGGTGCAATTCTGAAATTTTTTGCTTTTTCCTGCTCCTCTTAGCATGATAAAGAAGATTCAAAGAGAGTGAGATGCCAGCTCCTTTCATTCAGTCAGTAGCTTCAATCATTTCTGGACGTTTTTCAATGGCAAAAATCAATGAATATTGTAAATGCACAAACAGTAATTTCTCCGCATTGCAAGGTGCAATTCTGAAATTTTTTGCTTTTTCCTGCTCCTCTTAGCATGATAAAGAGATTCAAAGAGAGTGAGATGCCAGCTCCTTTCATTCAGTCAGTAGCTTCAAACATTTCTGGTATATGAATAACATGATGTTTTTCAATGGTAAAAATCAATGAATATTGTAAATGCACAAACAGTAATTTCTCCGCATTGCAAGGTGCAATTCTGAAATTTTTTGCTTTTTCCTGCTCCTCTTAGCATGATGAAGATTCAAAGAGAGTGAGATGCCAGCTCCTTTCATTCAGTCAGTAGCTTCAATCATTTCTGGTATATGAATAACATGATGTTTTTCAATGGCAAAAATCAATGAATATTGTAAATGCACAAACAGTAATTTATCCGCATTGCAAGGTGCAATTCTGAAATTTTTTGCTTTTTCCTGCTCCTCTTAGCATGATAAAGAAGATTCAAAGAGAGTGAGATGCCAGCTCCTTTCATTCAGTCAGTAGCTTCAAACATTTCTGGTATATGAATAACATGATGTTTTTCAATGGCAAAAATCAATGAATATTGTAAATGCACAAACTGTAATTTCTCCGCATTGCAAGGTGCAATTCTGAAATTTTTTGCTTTTTCCTGCTCCTCTTAGCATGATAAATAAGATTCAAAGAGAGTGAGATGCCAGCTCCTTTCATTCAGTCAGTAGCTTCAATCATTTCTGGAAGTTTTTCAATGGCAAAAATCAATGAATATTGTAAATGCACAAACAGTAATTTCTCCGCATTGCAAGGTGTAATTCTGAAATTTTTTGCTTTTTCCTGCTCCTCTTAGCATGATAAAGAAGATTCAAAGAGAGTGAGATGCCAGCTCCTTTCATTCAGTCAGTAGCTTCAATCATTTCTGGACGTTTTTCAATGGCAAAAATCAATGAATATTGTAAATGCACAAACAGTAATTTCTCCGCATTGCAAGGTGCAATTCGGAAATTTTTTGCTTTTTCCTGCTCCTCTTAGCATGATAAAGAAGATTCAAAGAGAGTGAGATGCCAGCTCCTTTCATTCAGTCAGTAGCTTCAATCATTTCTGGAAGTTTTTCAATGGCAAAAATTAATGAATATTGTAAATGCACAAACAGTAATTTCTCCGCATTGCAAGGTGCAATTCTGAAATTTTTTGCTTTTTCCTGCTCCTCTTAGCATGATAAAGAAGATTCAAAGAGAGTGAGATGCCAGCTCCTTTCATTCAGTCAGTAGCTTCAATCATTTCTGGACGTTTTTCAATGGCAAAAATCAATGAATATTGTAAATGCACAAACAGTAATTTCTCCGCATTGCAAGGTGCAATTCTGAAATTTTTTGCTTTCTCCTGCTCCTCTTAGCATGATAAAGAAGATTCAAAGAGAGTGAGATGCCAGCTCCTTTCATTCAGTCAGTAGCTTCAATCATTTCTGGACGTTTTTCAATGGCAAAAATCAGTGAATATTGTAAATGCACAAACAGTAATTTCTCCGCATTGCAAGGTGCAATTCTGAAATTTTTTGCTTTTTCCTGCTCCTCTTAGCATGATAAAGAAGATTCAAAGAGAGTGAGATGCCAGCTCCTTTCATTCAGTCAGTAGCTTCAAACATTTCTGGTATTTGAATAACATGATGTTTTTCAATGGCAAAAATCAATGAATATTGTAAATGCACAAACAGTAATTTCTCCGCATTGCAAGGTGCAATTCTGAAATTTTTTGCTTTTTCCTGCTCCTCTTAGCATGATAAAGAAAGATTCAAAGAGAGTGAGATGCCAGCTCCTTTCATTCAGTCAGTAGCTTCAATCATTTCTGGACGTTTTTCAATGGCAAAAATCAATGATTATTGTAAATGCACAAACAGTAATTTCTCCGCATTGCAAGGTGCAATTCTGAAATTTTTTGCTTTTTCCTGCTCCTCTTAGCATGATAAAGAAGATTCAAAGAGAGTGAGATGCCAGCTCCTTTCATTCAGTCAGTAGCTTCAAACATTTCTGGTATATGAATAACATGATGTTTTTCAATGGCAAAAATCAATGAATATTGTAAATGCACAAACAGTAATTTCTCCGCATTGCAAGGTGCAATTCTGAAATTTTTTACTTTTTCCTGCTCCTCTTAGCATGATAAAGAAGATTCAAAGAGAGTGAGATGCCAGCTCCTTTCATTCAGTCAGTAGCTTCAATCATTTCTGGACATTTTTCAATGGCAAAAATCAATGAATATTGTAAATGCACAAACAGTAATTTCTCCGCATTGCAAGGTGCAATTCTGAAATTTTTTGCTTTTTCCTGCTCCTCTTAGCATGATAAAGAAGATTCAAAGAGAGTGAGATGCCAGCTCCTTTCATTCAGTCAGTAGCTTCAATCATTTCTGGAAGTTTTTCAATGGCAAAAATCAATGAATATTGTAAATGCACAAACAGTAATTTCTCCGCATTGCAAGGTGCAATTCTGAAATTTTTTGCTTTTTCCTGCTCCTCTTAGCATGATAAAGAAGATTCAAAGAGAGTGAGATGCCAGCTCCTTTCATTCAGTCAGTAGCTTCAATCATTTCTGGACGTTTTTCAATGGCAAAAATCAATGAATATTGTAAATGCACAAACAGTAATTTCTCCGCATTGCAAGGTGCAATTCTGAAATTTTTTGCTTTTTCCTGCTCCTCTTAGCATGATAAAGAAGATTCAAAGAGAGTGAGATGCGAGCTCCTTTCATTCAGTCAGTAGCTTCAATCATTTCTGGAAGTTTTTCAATGGCAAAAATTAATGAATATTGTAAATGCACAAACAGTAATTTCTCCGCATTGCAAGGTGCAATTCTGAAATTTTTTGCTTTTTCCTGCTCCTCTTAGCATGATAAAGAAGATTCAAAGAGAGTGAGATGCCAGCTCCTTTCATTCAGTCAGTAGCTTCAAACATTTCTGGTATATGAATAACATGATGTTTTTCAATGGCAAAAATCAATGAATATTGTAAATGCACAAACAGTAATTTCTCCGCATTGCAAGGTGCAATTCTGAAATTTTTTGCTTTTTCCTGCTCCTCTTAGCATGATAAAGAAGATTCAAAGAGAGTGAGATGCCAGCTCCTTTCATTCAGTCAGTAGCTTCAAACATTTCTGGACGTTTTTCAATTGCAAAAATCAATGGATATTGTAAATGCACAAACAGTAATTTCTCCGCATTGCAAGGTGCAATTCTGAAATTTTTTGCTTTTTCCTGCTCCTCTTAGCATGATAAAGAAGATTCAAAGAGAGTGAGATGCCAGCTACTTTCATTCAGTCAGTAGCTTCAATCATTTCTGGTATATGAATAACATGATGTTTTTCAATGGCAAAAATCAATGAATATTGTAAATGCACAAACAGTAATTTCTCCGCATTGCAAGGTGCAATTCTGAAATTTTTTGCTTTTTCCTGCTCCTCTTAGCATGATAAAGAAGATTCAAAGAGAGTGAGATGCCAGCTCCTTTCATTCAGTCAGTAGCTTCAATCATTTCTGGAAGTTTTTCAATGGCAAAAATCAATGAATATTGTAAATGCACAAACAGTAATTTCTCCGCATTGCAAGGTGCAATTCTGAAATTTTTTGCTTTTTCCTGCTCCTCTTAGCATGATAAAGAAGATTCAAAGAGAGTGAGATGCCAGCTCCTTTCATTCAGTCAGTAGCTTCAATCATTTCTGGACGTTTTTCAATGGCAAAAATCAATGAATATTGTAAATGCACAAACAGTAATTTCTCCGCATTGCAAGGTGCAATTCTGAAATTTTTTGCTTTTTCCTGCTCCTCTTAGCATGATAAAGAAGATTCAAAGAGAGTGAGATGCGAGCTCCTTTCATTCAGTCAGTAGCTTCAATCATTTCTGGAAGTTTTTCAATGGCAAAAATTAATGAATATTGTAAATGCACAAACAGTAATTTCTCCGCATTGCAAGGTGCAATTCTGAAATTTTTTGCTTTTTCCTGCTCCTCTTAGCATGATAAAGAAGATTCAAAGAGAGTGAGATGCCAGCTCCTTTCATTCAGTCAGTAGCTTCAAACATTTCTGGTATATGAATAACATGATGTTTTTCAATGGCAAAAATCAATGAATATTGTAAATGCACAAACAGTAATTTCTCCGCATTGCAAGGTGCAATTCTGAAATTTTTTGCTTTTTCCTGCTCCTCTTAGCATGATAAAGAAGATTCAAAGAGAGTGAGATGCCAGCTCCTTTCATTCAGTCAGTAGCTTCAAACATTTCTGGACGTTTTTCAATTGCAAAAATCAATGGATATTGTAAATGCACAAACAGTAATTTCTCCGCATTGCAAGGTGCAATTCTGAAATTTTTTGCTTTTTCCTGCTCCTCTTAGCATGATAAAGAAGATTCAAAGAGAGTGAGATGCCAGCTACTTTCATTCAGTCAGTAGCTTCAATCATTTCTGGTATATGAATAACATGATGTTTTTCAATGGCAAAAATCAATGAATATTGTAAATGCACAAACAGTAATTTCTCCGCATTGCAAGGTGCAATTCTGAAATTTTTTGCTTTTTCCTGCTCCTCTTAGCATGATAAAGAAGATTCAAAGAGAGTGAGATGCCAGCTCCTTTCATTCAGTCAGTAGCTTCAAACATTTCTGGTATATGAATAACATGATGTTTTTCAATGGCAAAAATCAATGAATATTGTAAATGCACAAACAGTAATTTCTCCGCATTGCAAGGTGCAATTCTGAAATTTTTTGCTTTTTCCTGCTCCTCTTAGCATGATAAAGAAGATTCAAAGAGAGTGAGATGCCAGCTCCTTTCATTCAGTCAGTAGCTTCAAACATTTCTGGACGTTTTTCAATTGCAAAAATCAATGGATATTGTAAATGCACAAACAGTAATTTCTCCGCATTGCAAGGTGCAATTCTGAAATTTTTTGCTTTTTCCTGCTCCTCTTAGCATGATAAAGAAGATTCAAAGAGAGTGAGATGCCAGCTACTTTCATTCAGTCAGTAGCTTCAATCATTTCTGGTATATGAATAACATGATGTTTTTCAATGGCAAAAATCAATGAATATTGTAAATGCACAAACAGTAATTTCTCCGCATTGCAAGGTGCAATTCTGAAATTTTTTGCTTTTTCCTGCTCCTCTTAGCATGATAAAGAAGATTCAAAGAGAGTGAGATGCCAGCTCCTTTCATTCAGTCAGTAGCTTCAATCATTTCTGGTATATGAATAACATGATGTTTTTCAATGGCAAAAATCAATGAATATTGTAAATGCGCAAAGAGTAATTTCTCCGCATTGCAAGGTGCAATTCTGAAATTTTTTGCTTTTTCCTGCTCCTCTTAGCATGATAAAGAAGATTCAAAGAGAGTGAGATGCCAGCTCCTTTCATTCAGTCAGTAGCTTCAAACATTTCTGGTATATGAATAACATGATGTTTTTCAATGGCAAAAATCAATGAATATTGTAAATGCACAAACAGTAATTTCTCCGCATTGCAAGGTGCAATTCTGAAATTTTTTGCTTTTTCCTGCTCCTCTTAGCATGATAAAGAAGATTCAAAGAGAGTGAGATGCCAGCTCCTTTCATTCAGTCAGTAGCTTCAAACATTTCTGGACGTTTTTCAATTGCAAAAATCAATGGATATTGTAAATGCACAAACAGTAATTTCTCCGCATTGCAAGGTGCAATTCTGAAATTTTTTGCTTTTTCCTGCTCCTCTTAGCATGATAAAGAAGATTCAAAGAGAGTGAGATGCCAGCTACTTTCATTCAGTCAGTAGCTTCAATCATTTCTGGTATATGAATAACATGATGTTTTTCAATGGCAAAAATCAATGAATATTGTAAATGCACAAACAGTAATTTCTCCGCATTGCAAGGTGCAATTCTGAAATTTTTTGCTTTTTCCTGCTCCTCTTAGCATGATAAAGAAGATTGAAAGAGAGTGAGATGCCAGCTCCTTTCATTCAGTCAGTAGCTTCAAACATTTCTGGTATATGAATAACATGATGTTTTTCAATGGCAAAAATCAATGAATATTGTAAATGCACAAACAGTAATTTCTCCGCATTGCAAGGTGCAATTCTGAAATTTTTCGCTTTTTCCTGCTCCTCTTAGCATGATAAAGAAGATTCAAAGAGAGTGAGATGCCAGCTCCTTTCATTCAGTCAGTAGCTTCAAACATTTCTGGACGTTTTTCAATTGCAAAAATCAATGGATATTGTAAATGCACAAACAGTAATTTCTCCGCATTGCAAGGTGCAATTCTGAAATTTTTTGCTTTTTCCTGCTCCTCTTAGCATGATAAAGAAGATTCAAAGAGAGTGAGATGCCAGCTACTTTCATTCAGTCAGTAGCTTCAATCATTTCTGGTATATGAATAACATGATGTTTTTCAATGGCAAAAATCAATGAATATTGTAAATGCACAAACAGTAATTTCTCCGCATTGCAAGGTGCAATTCTGAAATTTTTTGCTTTTTCCTGCTCCTCTTAGCATGATAAAGAAGATTCAAAGAGAGTGAGATGCCAGCTCCTTTCATTCAGTCAGTAGCTTCAATCATTTCTGGTATATGAATAACATGATGTTTTTCAATGGCAAAAATCAATGAATATTGTAAATGCGCAAAGAGTAATTTATCCGCATTGCAAGGTGCAATTCTGAAATTTTTTGCTTTTTCCTGCTCCTCTTAGCATGATAAAGAAGATTCAAAGAGAGTGAGATGCCAGCTCCTTTCATTCAGTCAGTAGCTTCAAACATTTCTGGTATATGAATAACATGATGTTTTTCAATGGCAAAAATCAATGAATATTGTAAATGCACAAACAGTAATTTCTCCGCATTGCAAGGTGCAATTCTGAAATTTTTTGCTTTTTCCTGCTCCTCTTAGCATGATAAAGAAGATTCAAAGAGAGTGAGATGCCAGCTCCTTTCATTCAGTCAGTAGCTTCAATCATTTCTGGTATATGAATAACATGATGTTTTTCAATGGCAAAAATCAATGAATTTTGTAAATGCACAAACAGCAATTTCTCCGCATTGCAAGGTGCAATTCTGAAATTTTTTGCTTTTTCCTGCTCCTCTTAGCATGATAAAGAAGATTCAAAGAGAGTGAGATGCCAGCTCCTTTCATTCAGTCAGTAGCTTCAATCATTTCTGGACGTTTTTCAATGGCAAAAATCAATGAATATTGTAAATGCACAAACAGTAATTTCTCCGCATTGCAAGGTGCAATTCTGAAATTTTTTGCTTTTTCCTGCTCCTCTTAGCATGATAAAGAAGATTCAAAGAGAGTGAGATGCCAGCTCCTTTTATTCAGTCAGTAGCTTCAAACATTTCTGGTATATGAATAACATGATGTTTTTCAATGGCAAAAATCAATGAATATTGTAAATGCACAAACAGTAATTTCTCCGCATTGCAAGGTGCAATTCTGAAATTTTTTGCTTTTTCCTGCTCCTCTTAGCATGATAAAGAAGATTCAAAGAGAGTGAGATGCCAGCTCCTTTCGTTCAGTCAGTAGCTTCAATCATTTCTGGACGTTTTTCAATGGTAAAAATCAATGAATATTGTAAATGCACAAACAGTAATTTCTCCGCATTGCAAGGTGCAATTCTGAAATTTTTTGCTTTTTCCTGCTCCTCTTAGCATGATAAAGAAGATTCAAAGAGAGTGAGATGCCAGCTCCTTTCATTCAGTCAGTAGCTTCAAACATTTCTGGTATATGAATAACATGATGTTTTTCAATGGCAAAAATCAATGAATATTGTAAATGCACAAACAGTAATTTCTCCGCATTGCAAGGTGCAATTCTGAAATTTTTTGCTTTTTCCTGCTCCTCTTAGCATGATAAAGAAGATTCAAAGAGAGTGAGATGCCAGCTCCTTTCATTCAGTCAGTAGCTTCAAACATTTCTGGTATATGAATAACATGATGTTTTTCAATGGCAAAAATCAATGAATATTGTAAATGCACAAACAGTAATTTCTCCGCATTGCAAGGTGCAATTCTGAAATTTTTTGCTTTTTCCTGCTCCTCTTAGCATGATAAAGAAGATTCAAAGAGAGTGAGATGCCAGCTCCTTTCATTCAGTCAGTAGCTTCAATCATTTCTGGACGTTTTTCAATGGCAAAAATCAATGAATATTGTAAATGCACAAACAGTAATTTCTCCGCATTGCAAGGTGCAATTCTGAAATTTTTTGCTTTTTCCTGCTCCTCTTAGCATGATAAAGAGATTCAAAGAGAGTGAGATGCCAGCTCCTTTCATTCAGTCAGTAGCTTCAAACATTTCTGGTATATGAATAACATGATGTTTTTCAATGGTAAAAATCAATGAATATTGTAAATGCACAAACAGTAATTTCTCCGCATTGCAAGGTGCAATTCTGAAATTTTTTGCTTTTTCCTGCTCCTCTTAGCATGATAAAGAAGATTCAAAGAGAGTGAGATGCCAGCTCCTTTCATTCAGTCAGTAGCTTCAATCATTTCTGGTATATGAAAAAAAATACCAGAATGAATACCAGCTACTGACTGAATGAAAGGAGCTGGCATCTCACTCTCTTTGAATCTTCTTTATCATGCTAAGAGGAGCAGGAAAAAGCAAAAAATTTCAGAATTGCACCTTGCAATGCGGAGAAATTACTGTTTGTGCATTTACAATATTCATTGATTTTTGCCATTGAAAAACATCATGTTATTCATATACCAGAAATGTTTGAAGCTACTGACTGAATGAAAGGAGCTGGCATCTCACTCTCTTTGAATCTTCTTTATCATGCTAAGAGGAGCAGGAAAAAGCAAAAAATTTCAGAATTGCACCTTGCAATGCGGAGAAATTACTGTTTGTGCATTTACAATATTCATTGATTTTTGCCATTGAAAAACATCATGTTATTCATATACCAGAAATGTTTGAAGCTACTGACTGAATGAAAGGAGCTGGCATCTCACTCTCTTTGAATCTTCTTTATCATGCTAAGAGGAGCAGGAAAAAGCAAAAAATTTCAGAATTGCACCTTGCAATGCGGAGAAATTACTGTTTGTGCATTTACAATATTCATTGATTTTTGCCATTGAAAAACGTCCAGAAATGATTGAAGCTACTGACTGAATGAAAGGAGCTGGCATCTCACTCTCTTTGAATCTTCTTTATCATGCTAAGAGGAGCAGGAAAAAGCAAAACATTTCAGAATTGCACCTTGCAATGCGGAGAAATTACTGTTTGTGCATTTACAACATTCATTGATTTTTGCCATTGAAAAACGTCCAGAAATGATTGAAGCTACTGACTGAATGAAGGGAGCTGGCATCTCACTCTCTTTGAATCTTCTTTATCATGCTAAGAGGAGCAGGAAAAAGCAAAAACTTTCAGAATTGCACCTTGCAATGCGGAGAAATTACTGTTTGTGCATTTACAATATTCATTGATTTTTGCCATTGAAAAACGTCCAGAAATGATTGAAGCTACTGACTGAATGAAAGGAGCTGGCATCTCACTCTCTTTGAATCTTCTTTATCATGCTAAGAGGAGCAGGAAAAAGCAAAAAATTTCAGAATTGCACCTTGCAATGCGGAGAAATTACTGTTTGTGCATTTACAATATTCATTGATTTTTGCCATTGAAAAACATCATGTTATTCATATACCAGAAATGTTTGAAGCTACTGACTGAATGAAAGGAGCTGGCATCTCACTCTCTTTGAATCTTGTTTATCATGCTAAGAGGAGCAGGAAAAAGCAAAAAATTTCAGAATTGCACCTTGCAATGCGGAGAAATTACTGTTTGTGCATTTACAATATTCATTGATTTTTGCCATTGAAAAACGTCCAGAAATGATTGAAGCTACTGACTGAATGAAAGGAGCTGGCATCTCACTCTCTTTGAATCTTGTTTATCATGCTAAGAGGAGCAGGAAAAAGCAAAAAATTTCAGAATTGCACCTTGCAATGCGGAGAAATTACTGTTTGTGCATTTACAATATTCATTGATTTTTGCCATTGAAAAACATCATGTTATTCATATACCAGAAATGATTGAAGCTACTGACTGAATGAAAGGAGCTGGCCTCTCACTCTCTTTGAATCTTCTTTATCATGCTAAGAGGAGCAGGAAAAAGTAAAAAATTTCAGAATTGCACCTTGCAATGCGGAGAAATTACTGTTTGTGCATTTATAATATTCAATGATTTTTGCCATTGAAAAACGTCCAGAAATGATTGAAGCTACTGACTGAACGAAAGGAGCTGGCATCTCACTCTCTTTGAATCTTCTTTATCATGCTAAGAGGAGCAGGAAAAAGCAAAAAATTTCAGAATTGCACCTTGCAATGCGGAGAAATTACTGTTTGTGCATTTACAATATTCATTGATTTTTGCCATTGAAAAACGTCCAGAAATGATTGAAGCTACTGACTGAATGAAAGGAGCTGGCATCTCACTCTCTTTGAATCTTGTTTATCATGCTAAGAGGAGCAGGAAAAAGCAAAAAATTTCAGAATTGCACCTTGCAATGCGGAGAAATTACTGTTTGTGCATTTACAATATTCATTGATTTTTGCCATTGAAAAACATCATGTTATTCATATACCAGAAATGTTTGAAGCTACTGACTGAATGAAAGGAGCTAACATCTCACGCTCTTTGAATCTTCTTTATCATGCTAAGAGGAGCAGGAAAAAGCAAAAAATTTCAGAATTGCACCTTGCAATGCGGAGAAATTACTGTTTGTGCATTTACAATATTCATTGATTTTTGCCATTGAAAAACGTCCAGAATTGATTGAAGCTACTGACTGAATGAAAGGAGCTGGCATCTCACTCTCTTTGAATCTTCTTTATCATGCTAAGAGGAGCAGGAAAAAGCAAAAAATTTCAGAATTGCACCTTGCAATGCGGAGAAATTACTGTTTGTGCATTTACAATATTCATTGATTTTTGCCATTGAAAAACATCATGTTATTCATATACCAGAAATGTTTGAAGCTACTGACTGAATGAAAGGAGCTGGCATCTCACTCTCTTTGAATCTTCTTTATCATGCTAAGAGGAGCAGGAAAAAGCAAAAAATTTCAGAATTGCACCTTGCAATGCGGAGAAATTACTGTTTGTGCATTTACAATATTCATTGATTTTTGCCATTGAAAAACGTCCAGAAATGATTGAAGCTACTGACTGAATGAAAGGAGCTGGCATCTCACTCTCTTTGAATCTTCTTTATCATGCTAAGAGGAGCAGGAAAAAGCAAAAAATTTCAGAATTGCACCTTGCAATGCGGAGAAATTACTGTTTGTGCATTTACAATATTCATTGATTTTTGCCTTTGAAAAACATCATGTTATTCATATACCAGAAATGATTGAAGCTACTGACTGAATGAAAGGAGCTGGCATCTCACTCTCTTTGAATCTTCTTTATCATGCTAAGAGGAGCAGGAAAAAGTAAAAAATTTCAGAATTGCACCTTGCAATGCGGAGAAATTACTGTTTGTGCATTTATAATATTCAATGATTTTTGCCATTGAAAAACGTCCAGAAATGATTGAAGCTACTGACTGAACGAAAGGAGCTGGCATCTCACTCTCTTTGAATCTTCTTTATCATGCTAAGAGGAGCAGGAAAAAGCAAAAAATTTCAGAATTGCACCTTGCAATGCGGAGAAATTACTGTTTGTGCATTTACAATATTCATTGATTTTTGCCATTGAAAAACGTCCAGAAATGATTGAAGCTACTGATTGAATGAAAGGAGCTGGCATCTCACTCTCTTTGAATCTTCTTTATCATGCTAAGAGGAGCAGGAAAAAGCAAAAAATTTCAGAATTGCACCTTGCAATGCGGAGAAATTACTGTTTGTGCATTTACAATATTCATTGATTTTTGCCATTGAAAAACATCATGTTATTCATATACCAGAAATGTTTGAAGCTACTGACTGAATGAAAGGAGCTGACATCTCACGCTCTTTGAATCTTCTTTATCATGCTAAGAGGAGCAGGAAAAAGCAAAAAATTTCAGAATTGCACCTTGCAATGCGGAGAAATTACTGTTTGTGCATTTACAATATTCATTGATTTTTGCCATTGAAAAACGTCCAGAATTGATTGAAGCTACTGACTGAATGAAAGGAGCTGGCATCTCACTCTCTTTGAATCTTCTTTATCATGCTAAGAGGAGCAGGAAAAAGCAAAAAATTTCAGAATTGCACCTTGCAATGCGGAGAAATTACTGTTTGTGCATTTACAATATTCATTGATTTTTGCCATTGAAAAACATCATGTTATTCATATACCAGAAATGTTTGAAGCTACTGACTGAATGAAAGGAGCTAACATCTCACGCTCTTTGAATCTTCTTTATCATGCTAAGAGGAGCAGGAAAAAGCAAAAAATTTCAGAATTGCACCTTGCAATGCGGAGAAATTACTGTTTGTGCATTTACAATATTCATTGATTTTTGCCATTGAAAAACGTCCAGAATTGATTGAAGCTACTGACTGAATGAAAGGAGCTGGCATCTCACTCTCTTTGAATCTTCTTTATCATGCTAAGAGGAGCAGGAAAAAGCAAAAAATTTCAGAATTGCACCTTGCAATGCGGAGAAATTACTGTTTGTGCATTTACAATATTCATTGATTTTTGCCATTGAAAAACATCATGTTATTCATATACCAGAAATGTTTGAAGCTACTGACTGAATGAAAGGAGCTGGCATCTCACTCTCTTTGAATCTTCTTTATCATGCTAAGAGGAGCAGGAAAAAGCAAAAAATTTCAGAATTGCACCTTGCAATGCGGAGAAATTACTGTTTGTGCATTTACAATATTCATTGATTTTTGCCATTGAAAAACGTCCAGAAATGATTGAAGCTACTGACTGAATGAAAGGAGCTGGCATCTCACTCTCTTTGAATCTTCTTTATCATGCTAAGAGGAGCAGGAAAAAGCAAAAAATTTCAGAATTGCACCTTGCAATGCGGAGAAATTACTGTTTGTGCATTTACAATATTCATTGATTTTTGCCTTTGAAAAACATCATGTTATTCATATACCAGAAATGATTGAAGCTACTGACTGAATGAAAGGAGCTGGCATCTCACTCTCTTTGAATCTTCTTTATCATGCTAAGAGGAGCAGGAAAAAGTAAAAAATTTCAGAATTGCACCTTGCAATGCGGAGAAATTACTGTTTGTGCATTTATAATATTCAATGATTTTTGCCATTGAAAAACGTCCAGAAATGATTGAAGCTACTGACTGAACGAAACGAGCTGGCATCTCACTCTCTTTGAATCTTCTTTATCATGCTAAGAGGAGCAGGAAAAAGCAAAAAATTTCAGAATTGCACCTTGCAATGCGGAGAAATTACTGTTTGTGCATTTACAATATTCATTGATTTTTGCCATTGAAAAACGTCCAGAAATGATTGAAGCTACTGATTGAATGAAAGGAGCTGGCATCTCACTCTCTTTGAATCTTCTTTATCATGCTAAGAGGAGCAGGAAAAAGCAAAAAATTTCAGAATTGCACCTTGCAATGCGGAGAAATTACTGTTTGTGCATTTACAATATTCATTGATTTTTGCCATTGAAAAACATCATGTTATTCATATACCAGAAATGTTTGAAGCTACTGACTGAATGAAAGGAGCTGACATCTCACGCTCTTTGAATCTTCTTTATCATGCTAAGAGGAGCAGGAAAAAGCAAAAAATTTCAGAATTGCACCTTGCAATGCGGAGAAATTACTGTTTGTGCATTTACAATATTCATTGATTTTTGCCATTGAAAAACGTCCAGAATTGATTGAAGCTACTGACTGAATGAAAGGAGCTGGCATCTCACTCTCTTTGAATCTTCTTTATCATGCTAAGAGGAGCAGGAAAAAGCAAAAAATTTCAGAATTGCACCTTGCAATGCGGAGAAATTACTGTTTGTGCATTTACAATATTCATTGATTTTTGCCATTGAAAAACATCATGATATTCATATACCAGAAATGTTTGAAGCTACTGACTGAATGAAAGGAGCTGGCATCTCACTCTCTTTGAATCTTCTTTATCATGCTAAGAGGAGCAGGAAAAAGCAAAAAATTTCAGAATTGCACCTTGCAATGCGGAGAAATTACTGTTTGTGCATTTACAATATTCATTGATTTTTGCCATTGAAAAACGTCCAGAAATGATTGAAGCTACTGACTGAATGAAAGGAGCTGGCATCTCACTCTCTTTGAATCTTCTTTATCATGCTAAGAGGAGCAGGAAAAAGCAAAAAATTTCAGAATTGCACCTTGCAATGCGGAGAAATTACTGTTTGTGCATTTACAATATTCATTGATTTTTGCCTTTGAAAAACATCATGTTATTCATATACCAGAAATGTTTGAAGCTACTGACTGAATGAAAGGAGCTGACATCTCACGCTCTTTGAATCTTCTTTATCATGCTAAGAGGAGCAGGAAAAAGCAAAACATTTCAGAATTGCACCTTGCAATGCGGAGAAATTACTGTTTGTGCATTTACAATATTCATTGATTTTTGCCATTGAAAAACATCATGTTATTCATATACCAGAAATGTTTGAAGCTACTGACTGAATGAAAGGAGCTGGCATCTCACTCTCTTTGAATCTTCTTTATCATGCTAAGAGGAGCAGGAAAAAGCAAAAAATTTCAGAATTGCACCTTGCAATGCGGAGAAATTACTGTTTGTGCATTTACAATATTCATTGATTTTTGCCATTGAAAAACGTCCAGAAATGATTGAAGCTACTGACTGAATGAAAGGAGCTGGCATCTCACTCTCTTTGAATCTTCTTTATCATGCTAAGAGGAGCAGGAAAAAGCAAAAAATTTCAGAATTGCACCTTGCAATGCGGAGAAATTACTGTTTGTGCATTTACAATATTCATTGATTTTTGCCATTGAAAAACATCATGTTATTCATATACCAGAAATGTTTGAAGCTACTGACTGAATGAAAGGAGCTGACATCTCACGCTCTTTGAATCTTCTTTATCATGCTAAGAGGAGCGGGAAAAAGCAAAAAATTTCAGAATTGCACCTTGCAATGCGGAGAAATTACTGTTTGTGCATTTACAATATTCATTGATTTTTGCCATTGAAAAACGTCCAGAAATGATTGAAGCTACTGACTGAATGAAAGGAGCTGGCATCTCACTCTCTTTGAATCTTCTTTATCATGCTAAGAGGAGCAGGAAAAAGCAAAAAATTTCAGAATTGCACCTTGCAATGCGGAGAAATTACTGTTTGTGCATTTACAATATTCATTGATTTTTGCCATTGAAAAACATCATGTTATTCATATACCAGAAATGTTTGAAGCTACTGACTGAATGAAAGGAGATGGCATCTCACTCTCTTTGAATCTTCTTTATCATGCTAAGAGGAGCAGGAAAAAGCAAAAAATTTCAGAATTGCACCTTGCAATGCGGAGAAATTACTGTTTGTGCATTTACAATATTCATTGATTTTTGCCATTGAAAAACATCATGTTATTCATATACCAGAAATGTTTGAAGCTACTGACTGAATGAAAGGAGCTGGCATCTCACTCTCTTTGAATCTTCTTTATCATGCTAAGAGGAGCAGGAAAAAGCAAAAAATTTCAGAATTGCACCTTGCAATGCGGAGAAATTACTGTTTGTGCATTTACAATATTCATTGATTTTTGCCATTGAAAAACATCCAGAAATGATTGAAGCTACTGACTGAATGAAAGGAGCTGGCATCTCACTCTCTTTGAATCTTCTTTATCATGCTAAGAGGAGCAGGAAAAAGCAAAACATTTCAGAATTGCACCTTGCAATGCGGAGAAATTACTGTTTGTGCATTTACAATATTCATTGATTTTTGCCATTGAAAAACATCATGTTATTCATATACCAGAAATGATTGAAGCTACTGACTGAATGAAAGGAGCTGGCATCTCACTCTCTTTGAATCTTCTTTATCATGCTAAGAGGAGCAGGAAAAAGCAAAAAATTTCAGAATTGCACCTTGCAATGCGGAGAAATTACTGTTTGTGCATTTACAATATTCATTGATTTTTGCCATTGAAAAACGTCCAGAAATGATTGAAGCTACTGACTGAATGAAAGGAGCTGGCATCTCACTCTCTTTGAATCTTCTTTATCATGCTAAGAGGAGCAGGAAAAAGCAAAACATTTCAGAATTGCACCTTGCAATGCGGAGAAATTACTGTTTGTGCATTTACAACATTCATTGATTTTTGCCATTGAAAAACGTCCAGAAATGATTGAAGCTACTGACTGAATGAAAGGAGCTGGCATCTCACTCTCTTTGAATCTTCTTTATCATGCTAAGAGGAGCAGGAAAAAGCAAAAAATTTCAGAATTGCACCTTGCAATGCGGAGAAATTACTGTTTGTGCATTTACAATATTCATTGATTTTTGCCATTGAAAAACGTCCAGAAATGATTGAAGCTACTGACTGAATGAAAGGAGCTGGCATCTCACTCTCTTTGAATCTTCTTTATCATGCTAAGAGGAGCAGGAAAAAGCAAAAAATTTCAGAATTGCACCTTGCAATGCGGAGAAATTACTGTTTGTGCATTTACAATATTCATTGATTTTTGCCATTGAAAAACATCATGTTATTCATATACCAGAAATGTTTGAAGCTACTGACTGAATGAAAGGAGCTGGCATCTCACTCTCTTTGAATCTTCTTTATCATGCTAAGAGGAGCAGGAAAAAGCAAAAAATTTCAGAATTGCACCTTGCAATGCGGAGAAATTACTGTTTGTGCATTTACAATATTCATTGATTTTTGCCATTGAAAAACGTCCAGAAATGATTGAAGCTACTGACTGAATGAAAGGAGCTGGCATCTCACTCTCTTTGAATCTTGTTTATCATGCTAAGAGGAGCAGGAAAAAGCAAAAAATTTCAGAATTGCACCTTGCAATGCGGAGAAATTACTGTTTGTGCATTTACAATATTCATTGATTTTTGCCATTGAAAAACATCATGTTATTCATATACCAGAAATGATTGAAGCTACTGACTGAATGAAAGGAGCTGGCATCTCACTCTCTTTGAATCTTCTTTATCATGCTAAGAGGAGCAGGAAAAAGTAAAAAATTTCAGAATTGCACCTTGCAATGCGGAGAAATTACTGTTTGTGCATTTATAATATTCAATGATTTTTGCCATTGAAAAACGTCCAGAAATGATTGAAGCTACTGACTGAACGAAAGGAGCTGGCATCTCACTCTCTTTGAATCTTCTTTATCATGCTAAGAGGAGCAGGAAAAAGCAAAAAATTTCAGAATTGCACCTTGCAATGCGGAGAAATTACTGTTTGTGCATTTACAATATTCATTGATTTTTGCCATTGAAAAACGTCCAGAAATGATTGAAGCTACTGACTGAATGAAAGGAGCTGGCATCTCACTCTCTTTGAATCTTCTTTATCATGCTAAGAGGAGCAGGAAAAAGCAAAAAATTTCAGAATTGCACCTTGCAATGCGGAGAAATTACTGTTTGTGCATTTACAATATTCATTGATTTTTGCCATTGAAAAACATCATGTTATTCATATACCAGAAATGTTTGAAGCTACTGACTGAATGAAAGGAGCTGACATCTCACGCTCTTTGAATCTTCTTTATCATGCTAAGAGGAGCAGGAAAAAGCAAAAAATTTCAGAATTGCACCTTGCAATGCGGAGAAATTACTGTTTGTGCATTTACAATATTCATTGATTTTTGCCATTGAAAAACGTCCAGAATTGATTGAAGCTACTGACTGAATGAAAGGAGCTGGCATCTCACTCTCTTTGAATCTTCTTTATCATGCTAAGAGGAGCAGGAAAAAGCAAAAAATTTCAGAATTGCACCTTGCAATGCGGAGAAATTACTGTTTGTGCATTTACAATATTCATTGATTTTTGCCATTGAAAAACATCATGTTATTCATATACCAGAAATGTTTGAAGCTACTGACTGAATGAAAGGAGCTGGCATCTCACTCTCTTTGAATCTTCTGTATCATGCTAAGAGGAGCAGGAAAAAGCAAAAAATTTCAGAATTGCACCTTGCAATGCGGAGAAATTACTGTTTGTGCATTTACAATATTCATTGATTTTTGCCATTGAAAAACATCATGTTATTCATATACCAGAAATGTTTGAAGCTACTGACTGAATGAAAGGAGCTGGCATCTCACTCTCTTTGAATCTTCTTTATCATGCTAAGAGGAGCAGGGAAAAGCAAAAAATTTCAGAATTGCACCTTGCAATGTGGAGAAATTACTGTTTGTGCATTTACAATATTCATTGATTTTTACCATTGAAAAACGTCCAGAAATGATTGAAGCTACTGACTGAATGAAAGTAGCTGGCATCTCACTCTCTTTGAATCTTCTTTATCATGCTAAGACGAGCAGGAAAAAGCAAAAAATTTCAGACTTGCACCTTGCAATGCGGAGAAATTACTGTTTGTGCATTTACAATATTCATTGATTTTTGCCATTGAAAAACATCATGTTATTCATATACCAGAAATGTTTGAAGCTACTGACTGAATGAAAGGAGCTGGCATCTCACTCTCTTTGAATCTTCTTTATCATGCTAAGAGGAGCAGGAAAAAGCAAAAAATTTCAGAATTGCACCTTGCAATGCGGAGAAATTACTGTTTGTGCTTTTACAATATTCATTGATTTTTGCCATTGAAAAACGTCCAGAAATGATTGAAGCTACTGACTGAATGAAAGGAGCTGGCATCTCACTCTCTTTGAATCTTGTTTATCATGCTAAGAGGAGCAGGAAAAAGCAAAAAATTTCAGAATTGCACCTTGCAATGCGGAGAAATTACTGTTTGTGCATTTACAATATTCATTGATTTTTGCCATTGAAAAACATCATGTTATTCATATACCAGAAATGATTGAAGCTACTGACTGAATGAAAGGAGCTGGCATCTCACTCTCTTTGAATCTTCTTTATCATGCTAAGAGGAGCAGGAAAAAGTAAAAAATTTCAGAATTGCACCTTGCAATGCGGAGAAATTACTGTTTGTGCATTTATAATATTCAATGATTTTTGCCATTGAAAAACGTCCAGAAATGATTGAAGCTACTGACTGAACGAAAGGAGCTGGCATCTCACTCTCTTTGAATCTTCTTTATCATGCTAAGAGGAGCAGGAAAAAGCAAAAAATTTCAGAATTGCACCTTGCAATGCGGAGAAATTACTGTTTGTGCATTTACAATATTCATTGATTTTTGCCATTGAATAACGTCCAGAAATGATTGAAGCTACTGACTGAATGAAAGGAGCTGGCATCTCACTCTCTTTGAATCTTCTTTATCATGCTAAGAGGAGCAGGAAAAAGCAAAAAATTTCAGAATTGCACCTTGCAATGCGGAGAAATTACTGTTTGTGCATTTACAATATTCATTGATTTTTGCCATTGAAAAACATCATGTTATTCATATACCAGAAATGTTTGAAGCTACTGACTGAATGAAAGGAGCTGACATCTCACGCTCTTTGAATCTTCTTTATCATGCTAAGAGGAGCAGGAAAAAGCAAAAAATTTCAGAATTGCACCTTGCAATGCGGAGAAATTACTGTTTGTGCATTTACAATATTCATTGATTTTTGCCATTGAAAAACGTCCAGAATTGATTGAAGCTACTGACTGAATGAAAGGAGCTGGCATCTCACTCTCTTTGAATCTTCTTTATCATGCTAAGAGGAGCAGGAAAAAGCAAAAAATTTCAGAATTGCACCTTGCAATGCGGAGAAATTACTGTTTGTGCATTTACAATATTCATTGATTTTTGCCATTGAAAAACATCATGTTATTCATATACCAGAAATATTTGAAGCTACTGACTGAATGAAAGGAGCTGGCATCTCACTCTCTTTGAATCTTCTTTATCATGCTAAGAGGAGCAGGAAAAAGCAAAAAATTTCAGAATTGCACCTTGCAATGCGGAGAAATTACTGTTTGTGCATTTACAATATTCATTGATTTTTGCCATTGAAAAACGTCCAGAATTGATTGAAGCTACTGACTGAATGAAAGGAGCTGGCATCTCACTCTCTTTGAATCTTCTTTATCATGCTAAGAGGAGCAGGAAAAAGCAAAAAATTTCAGAATTGCACCTTGCAATGCGGAGAAATTACTGTTTGTGCATTTACAATATTCATTGATTTTTGCCATTGAAAAACATCATGTTATTCATATACCAGAAATGTTTGAAGCTACTGACTGAATGAAAGGAGCTGGCATCTCACTCTCTTTGAATCTTCTGTATCATGCTAAGAGGAGCAGGAAAAAGCAAAAAATTTCAGAATTGCACCTTGCAATGCGGAGAAATTACTGTTTGTGCATTTACAATATTCATTGATTTTTGCCATTGAAAAACATCATGTTATTCATATACCAGAAATGTTTGAAGCTACTGACTGAATGAAAGGAGCTGGCATCTCACTCTCTTTGAATCTTCTTTATCATGCTAAGAGGAGCAGGGAAAAGCAAAAAATTTCAGAATTGCACCTTGCAATGTGGAGAAATTACTGTTTGTGCATTTACAATATTCATTGATTTTTACCATTGAAAAACGTCCAGAAATGATTGAAGCTACTGACTGAATGAAAGTAGCTGGCATCTCACTCTCTTTGAATCTTCTTTATCATGCTAAGACGAGCAGGAAAAAGCAAAAAATTTCAGACTTGCACCTTGCAATGCGGAGAAATTACTGTTTGTGCATTTACAATATTCATTGATTTTTGCCATTGAAAAACATCATGTTATTCATATACCAGAAATGTTTGAAGCTACTGACTGAATGAAAGGAGCTGGCATCTCACTCTCTTTGAATCTTCTTTATCATGCTAAGAGGAGCAGGAAAAAGCAAAAAATTTCAGAATTGCACCTTGCAATGCGGAGAAATTACTGTTTGTGCATTTACAATATTCATTGATTTTTGCCATTGAAAAACGTCCAGAAATGATTGAAGCTACTGACTGAATGAAAGGAGCTGGCATCTCACTCTCTTTGAATCTTGTTTATCATGCTAAGAGGAGCAGGAAAAAGCAAAAAATTTCAGAATTGCACCTTGCAATGCGGAGAAATTACTGTTTGTGCATTTACAATATTCATTGATTTTTGCCATTGAAAAACATCATGTTATTCATATACCAGAAATGATTGAAGCTACTGACTGAATGAAAGGAGCTGGCATCTCACTCTCTTTGAATCTTCTTTATCATGCTAAGAGGAGCAGGAAAAAGTAAAAAATTTCAGAATTGCACCTTGCAATGCGGAGAAATTACTGTTTGTGCATTTATAATATTCAATGATTTTTGCCATTGAAAAACGTCCAGAAATGATTGAAGCTACTGACTGAACGAAAGGAGCTGGCATCTCACTCTCTTTGAATCTTCTTTATCATGCTAAGAGGAGCAGGAAAAAGCAAAAAATTTCAGAATTGCACCTTGCAATGCGGAGAAATTACTGTTTGTGCATTTACAATATTCATTGATTTTTGCCATTGAAAAACGTCCAGAAATGATTGAAGCTACTGACTGAATGAAAGGAGCTGGCATCTCACTCTCTTTGAATCTTCTTTATCATGCTAAGAGGAGCAGGAAAAAGCAAAAAATTTCAGAATTGCACCTTGCAATGCGGAGAAATTACTGTTTGTGCATTTACAATATTCATTGATTTTTGCCATTGAAAAACATCATGTTATTCATATACCAGAAATGTTTGAAGCTACTGACTGAATGAAAGGAGCTGACATCTCACGCTCTTTGAATCTTCTTTATCATGCTAAGAGGAGCAGGAAAAAGCAAAAAATTTCAGAATTGCACCTTGCAATGCGGAGAAATTACTGTTTGTGCATTTACAATATTCATTGATTTTTGCCATTGAAAAACGTCCAGAATTGATTGAAGCTACTGACTGAATGAAAGGAGCTGGCATCTCACTCTCTTTGAATCTTCTTTATCATGCTAAGAGGAGCAGGAAAAAGCAAAAAATTTCAGAATTGCACCTTGCAATGCGGAGAAATTACTGTTTGTGCATTTACAATATTCATTGATTTTTGCCATTGAAAAACATCATGTTATTCATATACCAGAAATGTTTGAAGCTACTGACTGAATGAAAGGAGCTGGCATCTCACTCTCTTTGAATCTTCTTTATCATGCTAAGAGGAGCAGGAAAAAGCAAAAAATTTCAGAATTGCACCTTGCAATGCGGAGAAATTACTGTTTGTGCATTTACAATATTCATTGATTTTTGCCATTGAAAAACATCATGTTATTCATATACCAGAAATGTTTGAAGCTACTGACTGAATGAAAGGAGCTGGCATCTCACTCTCTTTGAATCTTCTTTATCATGCTAAGAGGAGCAGGGAAAAGCAAAAAATTTCAGAATTGCACCTTGCAATGTGGAGAAATTACTGTTTGTGCATTTACAATATTCATTGATTTTTACCATTGAAAAACGTCCAGAAATGATTGAAGCTACTGACTGAATGAAAGTAGCTGGCATCTCACTCTCTTTGAATCTTCTTTATCATGCTAAGACGAGCAGGAAAAAGCAAAAAATTTCAGACTTGCACCTTGCAATGCGGAGAAATTACTGTTTGTGCATTTACAATATTCATTGATTTTTGCCATTGAAAAACATCATGTTATTCATATACCACAAATGTTTGAAGCTACTGACTGAATGAAAGGAGCTGGCATCTCACTCTCTTTGAATCTTCTTTATCATGCTAAGACGAGCAGGAAAAAGCAAAAAATTTCAGAATTGCACCTTGCAATGCGGAGAAATTACTGTTTGTGCATTTACAATATTCATTGATTTTTGCCATTGAAAAACGTCCAGAAATGATTGAAGCTACTGACTGAATGAAAGGAGCTGGCATCTCACTCTCTTTGAATCTTCTTTATCATGCTAAGAGGAGCAGGAAAAAGCAAAAAATTTCAGAATTGCACCTTGCAATGCGGAGAAATTACTGTTTGTGCATTTACAATATTCATTGATTTTTGCCATTGAAAAACGTCCAGAAATTATTGAAGCTACTGACTGAATGAAGAGCTGGCATCTCACTCTCTTTGAATCTTCTTTATCATGCTAAGAGGAGCAGGAAAAAGCAAAAAATTTCAGAATTGCACCTTGCAATGCGGAGAAATTACTGTTTGTGCATTTACAATATTCATTGATTTTTGCCATTGAAAAACATGTTATTCATATACCAGAAATGTTTGAAGCTACTGACTGAATGAAAGGAGCTGGCACCTCACTCTCTTTGAATCTTCTTTATCATGCTAAGAGGAGCAGGAAAAAGCAAAACATTTCAGAATTGCACCTTGCAATGCGGAGAAATTACTGTTTGTGCATTTACAATATTCATTGATTTTTGCCATTGAAAAACATCATGTTATTCATATACCAGAAATGATTGAAGCTACTGACTGAATGAAAGGAGCTGGCATCTCACTCTCTTTGAATCTTCTTTATCATGCTAAGAGGAGCAGGAAAAAGCAAAAAATTTCAGAATTGCACCTTGCAATGCGGAGAAATTACTGTTTGTGCATTTACAATATTCATTGATTTTTGCCATTGAAAAACGTCCAGAAATGATTGAAGCTACTGACTGAATGAAAGGAGCTGGCATCTCACTCTCTTTGAATCTTCTTTATCATGCTAAGAGGAGCAGGAAAAAGCAAAACATTTCAGAATTGCACCTTGCAATGCGGAGAAATTACTGTTTGTGCATTTACAACATTCATTGATTTTTGCCATTGAAAAACGTCCAGAAATGATTGAAGCTACTGACTGAATGAAAGGAGCTGGCATCTCACTCTCTTTGAATCTTCTTTATCATGCTAAGAGGAGCAGGAAAAAGCAAAAAATTTCAGAATTGCACCTTGCAATGCGGAGAAATTACTGTTTGTGCATTTACAATATTCATTGATTTTTGCCATTGAAAAACGTCCAGAAATGATTGAAGCTACTGACTGAATGAAAGGAGCTGGCATCTCACTCTCTTTGAATCTTCTTTATCATGCTAAGAGGAGCAGGAAAAAGCAAAAAATTTCAGAATTGCACCTTGCAATGCGGAGAAATTACTGTTTGTGCATTTACAATATTCATTGATTTTTGCCATTGAAAAACATCATGTTATTCATATACCAGAAATGTTTGAAGCTACTGACTGAATGAAAGGAGCTGGCATCTCACTCTCTTTGAATCTTCTTTATCATGCTAAGAGGAGCAGGAAAAAGCAAAAAATTTCAGAATTGCACCTTGCAATGCGGAGAAATTACTGTTTGTGCATTTACAATATTCATTGATTTTTGCCATTGAAAAACGTCCAGAAATGATTGAAGCTACTGACTGAATGAAAGGAGCTGGCATCTCACTCTCTTTGAATCTTGTTTATCATGCTAAGAGGAGCAGGAAAAAGCAAAAAATTTCAGAATTGCACCTTGCAATGCGGAGAAATTACTGTTTGTGCATTTACAATATTCATTGATTTTTGCCATTGAAAAACATCATGTTATTCATATACCAGAAATGATTGAAGCTACTGACTGAATGAAAGGAGCTGGCATCTCACTCTCTTTGAATCTTCTTTATCATGCTAAGAGGAGCAGGAAAAAGTAAAAAATTTCAGAATTGCACCTTGCAATGCGGAGAAATTACTGTTTGTGCATTTATAATATTCAATGATTTTTGCCATTGAAAAACGTCCAGAAATGATTGAAGCTACTGACTGAACGAAAGGAGCTGGCATCTCACTCTCTTTGAATCTTCTTTATCATGCTAAGAGGAGCAGGAAAAAGCAAAAAATTTCAGAATTGCACCTTGCAATGCGGAGAAATTACTGTTTGTGCATTTACAATATTCATTGATTTTTGCCATTGAAAAACGTCCAGAAATGATTGAAGCTACTGACTGAATGAAAGGAGCTGGCATCTTACTCTCTTTGAATCTTCTTTATCATGCTAAGAGGAGCAGGAAAAAGCAAAAAATTTCAGAATTGCACCTTGCAATGCGGAGAAATTACTGTTTGTGCATTTACAATATTCATTGATTTTTGCCATTGAAAAACATCATGTTATTCATATACCAGAAATGTTTGAAGCTACTGACTGAATGAAAGGAGCTGACATCTCACGATCTTTGAATCTTCTTTATCATGCTAAGAGGAGCAGGAAAAAGCAAAAAATTTCAGAATTGCACCTTGCAATGCGGAGAAATTACTGTTTGTGCATTTACAATATTCATTGATTTTTGCCATTGAAAAACGTCCAGAATTGATTGAAGCTACTGACTGAATGAAAGGAGCTGGCATCTCACTCTCTTTGAATCTTCTTTATCATGCTAAGAGGAGCAGGAAAAAGCAAAAAATTTCAGAATTGCACCTTGCAATGCGGAGAAATTACTGTTTGTGCATTTACAATATTCATTGATTTTTGCCATTGAAAAACATCATGTTATTCATATACCAGAAATGTTTGAAGCTACTGACTGAATGAAAGGAGCTGGCATCTCACTCTCTTTGAATCTTCTTTATCATGCTAAGAGGAGCAGGAAAAAGCAAAAAATTTCAGAATTGCACCTTGCAATGCGGAGAAATTACTGTTTGTGCATTTACAATATTCATTGATTTTTGCCATTGAAAAACATCATGTTATTCATATACCAGAAATGTTTGAAGCTACTGACTGAATGAAAGGAGCTGGCATCTCACTCTCTTTGAATCTTCTTTATCATGCTAAGAGGAGCAGGGAAAAGCAAAAAATTTCAGAATTGCACCTTGCAATGTGGAGAAATTACTGTTTGTGCATTTACAATATTCATTGATTTTTACCATTGAAAAACGTCCAGAAATGATTGAAGCTACTGACTGAATGAAAGTAGCTGGCATCTCACTCTCTTTGAATCTTCTTTATCATGCTAAGACGAGCAGGAAAAAGCAAAAAATTTCAGACTTGCACCTTGCAATGCGGAGAAATTACTGTTTGTGCATTTACAATATTCATTGATTTTTGCCATTGAAAAACATCATGTTATTCATATACCAGAAATGTTTGAAGCTACTGACTGAATGAAAGGAGCTGGCATCTCACTCTCTTTGAATCTTCTTTATCATGCTAAGAGGAGCAGGAAAAAGCAAAAAATTTCAGAATTGCACCTTGCAATGCGGAGAAATTACTGTTTGTGCATTTACAATATTCATTGATTTTTGCCATTGAAAAACGTCCAGAAATGATTGAAGCTACTGACTGAATAAAAGGAGCTGGCATCTCACTCTCTTTGAATCTTGTTTATCATGCTAAGAGGAGCAGGAAAAAGCAAAAAATTTCAGAATTGCATCTTGCAATGCGGAGAAATTACTGTTTGTGCATTTACAATATTCATTGATTTTTGCCATTGAAAAACATCATGTTATTCATATACCAGAAATGATTGAAGCTACTGACTGAATGAAAGGAGCTGGCATCTCACTCTCTTTGAATCTTCTTTATCATGCTAAGAGGAGCAGGAAAAAGTAAAAAATTTCAGAATTGCACCTTGCAATGCGGAGAAATTACTGTTTGTGCATTTATAATATTCAATGATTTTTGCCATTGAAAAACGTCCAGAAATGATTGAAGCTACTGACTGAACGAAAGGAGCTGGCATCTCACTCTCTTTGAATCTTCTTTATCATGCTAAGAGGAGCAGGAAAAAGCAAAAAATTTCAGAATTGCACCTTGCAATGCGGAGAAATTACTGTTTGTGCATTTACAATATTCATTGATTTTTGCCATTGAAAAACGTCCAGAAATGATTGAAGCTACTGACTGAATGAAAGGAGCTGGCATCTCACTCTCTTTGAATCTTCTTTATCATGCTAAGAGGAGCAGGAAAAAGCAAAAAATTTCAGAATTGCACCTTGCAATGCGGAGAAATTACTGTTTGTGCATTTACAATATTCATTGATTTTTGCCATTGAAAAACATCATGTTATTCATATACCAGAAATGTTTGAAGCTACTGACTGAATGAAAGGAGCTGGCATCTCACTCTCTTTGAATCTTCTTTATCATGCTAAGAGGAGCAGGAAAAAGCAAAAAATTTCAGAATTGCACCTTGCAATGCGGAGAAATTACTGTTTGTGCTTTTACAATATTCATTGATTTTTGCCATTGAAAAACGTCCAGAAATGATTGAAGCTACTGACTGAATGAAAGGAGCTGGCATCTCACTCTCTTTGAATCTTGTTTATCATGCTAAGAGGAGCAGGAAAAAGCAAAAAATTTCAGAATTGCACCTTGCAATGCGGAGAAATTACTGTTTGTGCATTTACAATATTCATTGATTTTTGCCATTGAAAAACATCATGTTATTCATATACCAGAAATGATTGAAGCTACTGACTGAATGAAAGGAGCTGGCATCTCACTCTCTTTGAATCTTCTTTATCATGCTAAGAGGAGCAGGAAAAAGTAAAAAATTTCAGAATTGCACCTTGCAATGCGGAGAAATTACTGTTTGTGCATTTATAATATTCAATGATTTTTGCCATTGAAAAACGTCCAGAAATGATTGAAGCTACTGACTGAACGAAAGGAGCTGGCATCTCACTCTCTTTGAATCTTCTTTATCATGCTAAGAGGAGCAGGAAAAAGCAAAAAATTTCAGAATTGCACCTTGCAATGCCAAGAAATTACTGTTTGTGCATTTACAATATTCATTGATTTTTGCCATTGAATAACGTCCAGAAATGATTGAAGCTACTGACTGAATGAAAGGAGCTGGCATCTCACTCTCTTTGAATCTTCTTTATCATGCTAAGAGGAGCAGGAAAAAGCAAAAAATTTCAGAATTGCACCTTGCAATGCGGAGAAATTACTGTTTGTGCATTTACAATATTCATTGATTTTTGCCATTGAAAAACATCATGTTATTCATATACCAGAAATGTTTGAAGCTACTGACTGAATGAAAGGAGCTGACATCTCACGCTCTTTGAATCTTCTTTATCATGCTAAGAGGAGCAGGAAAAAGCAAAAAATTTCAGAATTGCACCTTGCAATGCGGAGAAATTACTGTTTGTGCATTTACAATATTCATTGATTTTTGCCATTGAAAAACGTCCAGAATTGATTGAAGCTACTGACTGAATGAAAGGAGCTGGCATCTCACTCTCTTTGAATCTTCTTTATCATGCTAAGAGGAGCAGGAAAAAGCAAAAAATTTCAGAATTGCACCTTGCAATGCGGAGAAATTACTGTTTGTGCATTTACAATATTCATTGATTTTTGCCATTGAAAAACATCATGTTATTCATATACCAGAAATATTTGAAGCTACTGACTGAATGAAAGGAGCTGGCATCTCACTCTCTTTGAATCTTCTTTATCATGCTAAGAGGAGCAGGAAAAAGCAAAAAATTTCAGAATTGCACCTTGCAATGCGGAGAAATTACTGTTTGTGCATTTACAATATTCATTGATTTTTGCCATTGAAAAACATCATGTTATTCATATACCAGAAATGTTTGAAGCTACTGACTGAATGAAAGGAGCTGGCATCTCACTCTCTTTGAATCTTCTTTATCATGCTAAGAGGAGCAGGGAAAAGCAAAAAATTTCAGAATTGCACCTTGCAATGTGGAGAAATTACTGTTTGTGCATTTACAATATTCATTGATTTTTACCATTGAAAAACGTCCAGAAATGATTGAAGCTACTGACTGAATGAAAGTAGCTGGCATCTCACTCTCTTTGAATCTTCTTTATCATGCTAAGACGAGCAGGAAAAAGCAAAAAATTTCAGACTTGCACCTTGCAATGCGGAGAAATTACTGTTTGTGCATTTACAATATTCATTGATTTTTGCCATTGAAAAACATCATGTTATTCATATACCACAAATGTTTGAAGCTACTGACTGAATGAAAGGAGCTGGCATCTCACTCTCTTTGAATCTTCTTTATCATGCTAAGACGAGCAGGAAAAAGCAAAAAATTTCAGAATTGCACCTTGCAATGCGGAGAAATTACTGTTTGTGCATTTACAATATTCATTGATTTTTGCCATTGAAAAACGTCCAGAATTGATTGAAGCTACTGACTGAATGAAAGGAGCTGGCATCTCACTCTCTTTGAATCTTCTTTATCATGCTAAGAGGAGCAGGAAAAAGCAAAAAATTTCAGAATTGCACCTTGCAATGCGGAGAAATTACTGTTTGTGCATTTACAATATTCATTGATTTTTGCCATTGAAAAACATCATGTTATTCATATACCAGAAATGTTTGAAGCTACTGACTGAATGAAAGGAGCTGGCATCTCACTCTCTTTGAATCTTCTGTATCATGCTAAGAGGAGCAGGAAAAAGCAAAAAATTTCAGAATTGCACCTTGCAATGCGGAGAAATTACTGTTTGTGCATTTACAATATTCATTGATTTTTGCCATTGAAAAACATGTTATTCATATACCAGAAATGTTTGAAGCTACTGACTGAATGAAAGGAGCTGGCATCTCACTCTCTTTGAATCTTCTTTATCATGCTAAGAGGAGCAGGGAAAAGCAAAAAATTTCAGAATTGCACCTTGCAATGTGGAGAAATTACTGTTTGTGCATTTACAATATTCATTGATTTTTACCATTGAAAAACGTCCAGAAATGATTGAAGCTACTGACTGAATGAAAGTAGCTGGCATCTCACTCTCTTTGAATCTTCTTTATCATGCTAAGACGAGCAGGAAAAAGCAAAAAATTTCAGACTTGCACCTTGCAATGCGGAGAAATTACTGTTTGTGCATTTACAATATTCATTGATTTTTGCCATTGAAAAACATCATGTTATTCATATACCAGAAATGTTTGAAGCTACTGACTGAATGAAAGGAGCTGGCATCTCACTCTCTTTGAATCTTCTTTATCATGCTAAGAGGAGCAGGAAAAAGCAAAAAATTTCAGAATTGCACCTTGCAATGCGGAGAAATTACTGTTTGTGCATTTACAATATTCATTGATTTTTGCCATTGAAAAACGTCCAGAAATGATTGAAGCTACTGACTGAATGAAAGGAGCTGGCATCTCACTCTCTTTAAATCTTGTTTATCATGCTAAGAGGAGCAGGAAAAAGCAAAAAATTTCAGAATTGCACCTTGCAATGCGGAGAAATTACTGTTTGTGCATTTACAATATTCATTGATTTTTGCCATTGAAAAACATCATGTTATTCATATACCAGAAATGATTGAAGCTACTGACTGAATGAAAGGAGCTGGCATCTCACTCTCTTTGAATCTTCTTTATCATGCTAAGAGGAGCAGGAAAAAGTAAAAAATTTCAGAATTGCACCTTGCAATGCGGAGAAATTACTGTTTGTGCATTTATAATATTCAATGATTTTTGCCATTGAAAAACGTCCAGAAATGATTGAAGCTACTGACTGAACGAAAGGAGCTGGCATCTCACTCTCTTTGAATCTTCTTTATCATGCTAAGAGGAGCAGGAAAAAGCAAAAAATTTCAGAATTGCACCTTGCAATGCGGAGAAATTACTGTTTGTGCATTTACAATATTCATTGATTTTTGCCATTGAAAAACGTCCAGAAATGATTGAAGCTACTGACTGAATGAAAGGAGCTGGCATCTCACTCTCTTTGAATCTTCTTTATCATGCTAAGAGGAGCAGGAAAAAGCAAAAAATTTCAGAATTGCACCTTGCAATGCGGAGAAATTACTGTTTGTGCATTTACAATATTCATTGATTTTTGCCATTGAAAAACATCATGTTATTCATATACCAGAAATGTTTGAAGCTACTGACTGAATGAAAGGAGCTGACATCTCACGCTCTTTGAATCTTCTTTATCATGCTAAGAGGAGCAGGAAAAAGCAAAAAATTTCAGAATTGCACCTTGCAATGCGGAGAAATTACTGTTTGTGCATTTACAATATTCATTGATTTTTGCCATTGAAAAACGTCCAGAATTGATTGAAGCTACTGACTGAATGAAAGGAGCTGGCATCTCACTCTCTTTGAATCTTCTTTATCATGCTAAGAGGAGCAGGAAAAAGCAAAAAATTTCAGAATTGCACCTTGCAATGCGGAGAAATTACTGTTTGTGCATTTACAATATTCATTGATTTTTGCCATTGAAAAACATCATGTTATTCATATACCAGAAATGTTTGAAGCTACTGACTGAATGAAAGGAGCTGGCATCTCACTCTCTTTGAATCTTCTTTATCATGCTAAGAGGAGCAGGAAAAAGCAAAAAATTTCAGAATTGCACCTTGCAATGCGGAGAAATTACTGTTTGTGCATTTACAATATTCATTGATTTTTGCCATTGAAAAACATCATGTTATTCATATACCAGAAATGTTTGAAGCTACTGACTGAATGAAAGGAGCTGGCATCTCACTCTCTTTGAATCTTCTTTATCATGCTAAGAGGAGCAGGGAAAAGCAAAAAATTTCAGAATTGCACCTTGCAATGTGGAGAAATTACTGTTTGTGCATTTACAATATTCATTGATTTTTACCATTGAAAAACGTCCAGAAATGATTGAAGCTACTGACTGAATGAAAGTAGCTGGCATCTCACTCTCTTTGAATCTTCTTTATCATGCTAAGACGAGCAGGAAAAAGCAAAAAATTTCAGACTTGCACCTTGCAATGCGGAGAAATTACTGTTTGTGCATTTACAATATTCATTGATTTTTGCCATTGAAAAACATCATGTTATTCATATACCACAAATGTTTGAAGCTACTGACTGAATGAAAGGAGCTGGCATCTCACTCTCTTTGAATCTTCTTTATCATGCTAAGAGGAGCAGGAAAAAGCAAAAAATTTCAGAATTGCACCTTGCAATGCGGAGAAATTACTGTTTGTGCATTTACAATATTCATTGATTTTTGCCATTGAAAAACGTCCAGAAATGATTGAAGCTACTGACTGAATGAAAGGAGCTGGCATCTCACTCTCTTTGAATCTTCTTTATCATGCTAAGAGGAGCAGGAAAAAGCAAAAAATTTCAGAATTGCACCTTGCAATGCGGAGAAATTACTGTTTGTGCATTTACAATATTCATTGATTTTTGCCATTGAAAAACGTCCAGAAATTATTGAAGCTACTGACTGAATGAAGAGCTGGCATCTCACTCTCTTTGAATCTTCTTTATCATGCTAAGAGGAGCAGGAAAAAGCAAAAAATTTCAGAATTGCACCTTGCAATGCGGAGAAATTACTGTTTGTGCATTTACAATATTCATTGATTTTTGCCATTGAAAAACATGTTATTCATATACCAGAAATGTTTGAAGCTACTGACTGAATGAAAGGAGCTGGCACCTCACTCTCTTTGAATCTTCTTTATCATGCTAAGAGGAGCAGGAAAAAGCAAAACATTTCAGAATTGCACCTTGCAATGCGGAGAAATTACTGTTTGTGCATTTACAATATTCATTGATTTTTGCCATTGAAAAACATCATGTTATTCATATACCAGAAATGATTGAAGCTACTGACTGAATGAAAGGAGCTGGCATCTCACTCTCTTTGAATCTTCTTTATCATGCTAAGAGGAGCAGGAAAAAGCAAAAAATTTCAGAATTGCACCTTGCAATGCGGAGAAATTACTGTTTGTGCATTTACAATATTCATTGATTTTTGCCATTGAAAAACGTCCAGAAATGATTGAAGCTACTGACTGAATGAAAGGAGCTGGCATCTCACTCTCTTTGAATCTTCTTTATCATGCTAAGAGGAGCAGGAAAAAGCAAAACATTTCAGAATTGCACCTTGCAATGCGGAGAAATTACTGTTTGTGCATTTACAACATTCATTGATTTTTGCCATTGAAAAACGTCCAGAAATGATTGAAGCTACTGACTGAATGAAAGGAGCTGGCATCTCACTCTCTTTGAATCTTCTTTATCATGCTAAGAGGAGCAGGAAAAAGCAAAAAATTTCAGAATTGCACCTTGCAATGCGGAGAAATTACTGTTTGTGCATTTACAATATTCATTGATTTTTGCCATTGAAAAACGTCCAGAAATGATTGAAGCTACTGACTGAATGAAAGGAGCTGGCATCTCACTCTCTTTGAATCTTCTTTATCATGCTAAGAGGAGCAGGAAAAAGCAAAAAATTTCAGAATTGCACCTTGCAATGCGGAGAAATTACTGTTTGTGCATTTACAATATTCATTGATTTTTGCCATTGAAAAACATCATGTTATTCATATACCAGAAATGTTTGAAGCTACTGACTGAATAAAAGGAGCTGGCATCTCACTCTCTTTGAATCTTCTTTATCATGCTAAGAGGAGCAGGAAAAAGCAAAAAATTTCAGAATTGCACCTTGCAATGCGGAGAAATTACTGTTTGTGCATTTACAATATTCATTGATTTTTGCCATTGAAAAACGTCCAGAAATGATTGAAGCTACTGACTGAATGAAAGGAGCTGGCATCTCACTCTCTTTGAATCTTGTTTATCATGCTAAGAGGAGCAGGAAAAAGCAAAAAATTTCAGAATTGCACCTTGCAATGCGGAGAAATTACTGTTTGTGCATTTACAATATTCATTGATTTTTGCCATTGAAAAACATCATGTTATTCATATACCAGAAATGATTGAAGCTACTGACTGAATGAAAGGAGCTGGCATCTCACTCTCTTTGAATCTTCTTTATCATGCTAAGAGGAGCAGGAAAAAGTAAAAAATTTCAGAATTGCACCTTGCAATGCGGAGAAATTACTGTTTGTGCATTTATAATATTCAATGATTTTTGCCATTGAAAAACGTCCAGAAATGATTGAAGCTACTGACTGAACGAAAGGAGCTGGCATCTCACTCTCTTTGAATCTTCTTTATCATGCTAAGAGGAGTAGGAAAAAGCAAAAAATTTCAGAATTGCACCTTGCAATGCGGAGAAATTACTGTTTGTGCATTTACAATATTCATTGATTTTTGCCATTGAAAAACGTCCAGAAATGATTGAAGCTACTGACTGAATGAAAGGAGCTGGCATCTTACTCTCTTTGAATCTTCTTTATCATGCTAAGAGGAGCAGGAAAAAGCAAAAAATTTCAGAATTGCACCTTGCAATGCGGAGAAATTACTGTTTGTGCATTTACAATATTCATTGATTTTTGCCATTGAAAAACATCATGTTATTCATATACCAGAAATGTTTGAAGCTACTGACTGAATGAAAGGAGCTGACATCTCACGCTCTTTGAATCTTCTTTATCATGCTAAGAGGAGCAGGAAAAAGCAAAAAATTTCAGAATTGCACCTTGCAATGCGGAGAAATTACTGTTTGTGCATTTACAATATTCATTGATTTTTGCCATTGAAAAACGTCCAGAATTGATTGAAGCTACTGACTGAATGAAAGGAGCTGGCATCTCACTCTCTTTGAATCTTCTTTATCATGCTAAGAGGAGCAGGAAAAAGCAAAAAATTTCAGAATTGCACCTTGCAATGCGGAGAAATTACTGTTTGTGCATTTACAATATTCATTGATTTTTGCCATTGAAAAACATCATGTTATTCATATACCAGAAATGTTTGAAGCTACTGACTGAATGAAAGGAGCTGACATCTCACGCTCTTTGAATCTTCTTTATCATGCTAAGAGGAGCAGGAAAAAGCAAAAAATTTCAGAATTGCACCTTGCAATGCGGAGAAATTACTGTTTGTGCATTTACAATATTCATTGATTTTTGCCATTGAAAAACGTCCAGAATTGATTGAAGCTACTGACTGAATGAAAGGAGCTGGCATCTCACTCTCTTTGAATCTTCTTTATCATGCTAAGAGGAGCAGGAAAAAGCAAAAAATTTCAGAATTGCACCTTGCAATGCGGAGAAATTACTGTTTGTGCATTTACAATATTCATTGATTTTTGCCATTGAAAAACATCATGTTATTCATATACCAGAAATGTTTGAAGCTACTGACTGAATGAAAGGAGCTGGCATCTCACTCTCTTTGAATCTTCTTTATCATGCTAAGAGGAGCAGGAAAAAGCAAAAAATTTCAGAATTGCACCTTGCAATGCGGAGAAATTACTGTTTGTGCATTTACAATATTCATTGATTTTTGCCATTGAAAAACATCATGTTATTCATATACCAGAAATGTTTGAAGCTACTGACTGAATGAAAGGAGCTGGCATCTCACTCTCTTTGAATCTTCTTTATCATGCTAAGAGGAGCAGGGAAAAGCAAAAAATTTCAGAATTGCACCTTGCAATGTGGAGAAATTACTGTTTGTGCATTTACAATATTCATTGATTTTTACCATTGAAAAACGTCCAGAAATGATTGAAGCTACTGACTGAATGAAAGTAGCTGGCATCTCACTCTCTTTGAATCTTCTTTATCATGCTAAGACGAGCAGGAAAAAGCAAAAAATTTCAGACTTGCACCTTGCAATGCGGAGAAATTACTGTTTGTGCATTTACAATATTCATTGATTTTTGCCATTGAAAAACATCATGTTATTCATATACCAGAAATGTTTGAAGCTACTGACTGAATGAAAGGAGCTGGCATCTCACTCTCTTTGAATCTTCTTTATCATGCTAAGACGAGCAGGAAAAAGCAAAAAATTTCAGAATTGCACCTTGCAATGCGGAGAAATTACTGTTTGTGCATTTACAATATTCATTGATTTTTGCCATTGAAAAACGTCCAGAAATGATTGAAGCTACTGACTGAATGAAAGGAGCTGGCATCTCACTCTCTTTGAATCTTCTTTATCATGCTAAGAGGAGCAGGAAAAAGCAAAAAATTTCAGAATTGCACCTTGCAATGCGGAGAAATTACTGTTTGTGCATTTACAATATTCATTGATTTTTGCCATTGAAAAACGTCCAGAAATTATTGAAGCTACTGACTGAATGAAGAGCTGGCATCTCACTCTCTTTGAATCTTCTTTATCATGCTAAGAGGAGCAGGAAAAAGCAAAAAATTTCAGAATTGCACCTTGCAATGCGGAGAAATTACTGTTTGTGCATTTACAATATTCATTGATTTTTGCCATTGAAAAACATGTTATTCATATACCAGAAATGTTTGAAGCTACTGACTGAATGAAAGGAGCTGGCACCTCACTCTCTTTGAATCTTCTTTATCATGCTAAGAGGAGCAGGAAAAAGCAAAACATTTCAGAATTGCACCTTGCAATGCGGAGAAATTACTGTTTGTGCATTTACAATATTCATTGATTTTTGCCATTGAAAAACATCATGTTATTCATATACCAGAAATGATTGAAGCTACTGACTGAATGAAAGGAGCTGGCATCTCACTCTCTTTGAATCTTCTTTATCATGCTAAGAGGAGCAGGAAAAAGCAAAAAATTTCAGAATTGCACCTTGCAATGCGGAGAAATTACTGTTTGTGCATTTACAATATTCATTGATTTTTGCCATTGAAAAACGTCCAGAAATGATTGAAGCTACTGACTGAATGAAAGGAGCTGGCATCTCACTCTCTTTGAATCTTCTTTATCATGCTAAGAGGAGCAGGAAAAAGCAAAACATTTCAGAATTGCACCTTGCAATGCGGAGAAATTACTGTTTGTGCATTTACAACATTCATTGATTTTTGCCATTGAAAAACGTCCAGAAATGATTGAAGCTACTGACTGAATGAAAGGAGCTGGCATCTCACTCTCTTTGAATCTTCTTTATCATGCTAAGAGGAGCAGGAAAAAGCAAAAAATTTCAGAATTGCACCTTGCAATGCGGAGAAATTACTGTTTGTGCATTTACAATATTCATTGATTTTTGCCATTGAAAAACGTCCAGAAATGATTGAAGCTACTGACTGAATGAAAGGAGCTGGCATCTCACTCTCTTTGAATCTTCTTTATCATGCTAAGAGGAGCAGGAAAAAGCAAAAAATTTCAGAATTGCACCTTGCAATGCGGAGAAATTACTGTTTGTGCATTTACAATATTCATTGATTTTTGCCATTGAAAAACATCATGTTATTCATATACCAGAAATGTTTGAAGCTACTGACTGAATGAAAGGAGCTGGCATCTCACTCTCTTTGAATCTTCTTTATCATGCTAAGAGGAGCAGGAAAAAGCAAAAAATTTCAGAATTGCACCTTGCAATGCGGAGAAATTACTGTTTGTGCATTTACAATATTCATTGATTTTTGCCATTGAAAAACGTCCAGAAATGATTGAAGCTACTGACTGAATGAAAGGAGCTGGCATCTCACTCTCTTTGAATCTTGTTTATCATGCTAAGAGGAGCAGGAAAAAGCAAAAAATTTCAGAATTGCACCTTGCAATGCGGAGAAATTACTGTTTGTGCATTTACAATATTCATTGATTTTTGCCATTGAAAAACATCATGTTATTCATATACCAGAAATGATTGAAGCTACTGACTGAATGAAAGGAGCTGGCATCTCACTCTCTTTGAATCTTCTTTATCATGCTAAGAGGAGCAGGAAAAAGTAAAAAATTTCAGAATTGCACCTTGCAATGCGGAGAAATTACTGTTTGTGCATTTATAATATTCAATGATTTTTGCCATTGAAAAACGTCCAGAAATGATTGAAGCTACTGACTGAACGAAAGGAGCTGGCATCTCACTCTCTTTGAATCTTCTTTATCATGCTAAGAGGAGCAGGAAAAAGCAAAAAATTTCAGAATTGCACCTTGCAATGCGGAGAAATTACTGTTTGTGCATTTACAATATTCATTGATTTTTGCCATTGAAAAACGTCCAGAAATGATTGAAGCTACTGACTGAATGAAAGGAGCTGGCATCTTACTCTCTTTGAATCTTCTTTATCATGCTAAGAGGAGCAGGAAAAAGCAAAAAATTTCAGAATTGCACCTTGCAATGCGGAGAAATTACTGTTTGTGCATTTACAATATTCATTGATTTTTGCCATTGAAAAACATCATGTTATTCATATACCAGAAATGTTTGAAGCTACTGACTGAATGAAAGGAGCTGACATCTCACGCTCTTTGAATCTTCTTTATCATGCTAAGAGGAGCAGGAAAAAGCAAAAAATTTCAGAATTGCACCTTGCAATGCGGAGAAATTACTGTTTGTGCATTTACAATATTCATTGATTTTTGCCATTGAAAAACGTCCAGAATTGATTGAAGCTACTGACTGAATGAAAGGAGCTGGCATCTCACTCTCTTTGAATCTTCTTTATCATGCTAAGAGGAGCAGGAAAAAGCAAAAAATTTCAGAATTGCACCTTGCAATGCGGAGAAATTACTGTTTGTGCATTTACAATATTCATTGATTTTTGCCATTGAAAAACATCATGTTATTCATATACCAGAAATGTTTGAAGCTACTGACTGAATGAAAGGAGCTGGCATCTCACTCTCTTTGAATCTTCTTTATCATGCTAAGAGGAGCAGGAAAAAGCAAAAAATTTCAGAATTGCACCTTGCAATGCGGAGAAATTACTGTTTGTGCATTTACAATATTCATTGATTTTTGCCATTGAAAAACATCATGTTATTCATATACCAGAAATGTTTGAAGCTACTGACTGAATGAAAGGAGCTGGCATCTCACTCTCTTTGAATCTTCTTTATCATGCTAAGAGGAGCAGGGAAAAGCAAAAAATTTCAGAATTGCACCTTGCAATGTGGAGAAATTACTGTTTGTGCATTTACAATATTCATTGATTTTTACCATTGAAAAACGTCCAGAAATGATTGAAGCTACTGACTGAATGAAAGTAGCTGGCATCTCACTCTCTTTGAATCTTCTTTATCATGCTAAGACGAGCAGGAAAAAGCAAAAAATTTCAGACTTGCACCTTGCAATGCGGAGAAATTACTGTTTGTGCATTTACAATATTCATTGATTTTTGCCATTGAAAAACATCATGTTATTCATATACCAGAAATGTTTGAAGCTACTGACTGAATGAAAGGAGCTGGCATCTCACTCTCTTTGAATCTTCTTTATCATGCTAAGAGGAGCAGGAAAAAGCAAAAAATTTCAGAATTGCACCTTGCAATGCGGAGAAATTACTGTTTGTGCATTTACAATATTCATTGATTTTTGCCATTGAAAAACGTCCAGAAATGATTGAAGCTACTGACTGAATAAAAGGAGCTGGCATCTCACTCTCTTTGAATCTTGTTTATCATGCTAAGAGGAGCAGGAAAAAGCAAAAAATTTCAGAATTGCACCTTGCAATGCGGAGAAATTACTGTTTGTGCATTTACAATATTCATTGATTTTTGCCATTGAAAAACATCATGTTATTCATATACCAGAAATGATTGAAGCTACTGACTGAATGAAAGGAGCTGGCATCTCACTCTCTTTGAATCTTCTTTATCATGCTAAGAGGAGCAGGAAAAAGTAAAAAATTTCAGAATTGCACCTTGCAATGCGGAGAAATTACTGTTTGTGCATTTATAATATTCAATGATTTTTGCCATTGAAAAACGTCCAGAAATGATTGAAGCTACTGACTGAACGAAAGGAGCTGGCATCTCACTCTCTTTGAATCTTCTTTATCATGCTAAGAGGAGCAGGAAAAAGCAAAAAATTTCAGAATTGCACCTTGCAATGCGGAGAAATTACTGTTTGTGCATTTACAATATTCATTGATTTTTGCCATTGAAAAACGTCCAGAAATGATTGAAGCTACTGACTGAATGAAAGGAGCTGGCATCTCACTCTCTTTGAATCTTCTTTATCATGCTAAGAGGAGCAGGAAAAAGCAAAAAATTTCAGAATTGCACCTTGCAATGCGGAGAAATTACTGTTTGTGCATTTACAATATTCATTGATTTTTGCCATTGAAAAACATCATGTTATTCATATACCAGAAATGTTTGAAGCTACTGACTGAATGAAAGGAGCTGACATCTCACGCTCTTTGAATCTTCTTTATCATGCTAAGAGGAGCAGGAAAAAGCAAAAAATTTCAGAATTGCACCTTGCAATGCGGAGAAATTACTGTTTGTGCATTTACAATATTCATTGATTTTTGCCATTGAAAAACGTCCAGAATTGATTGAAGCTACTGACTGAATGAAAGGAGCTGGCATCTCACTCTCTTTGAATCTTCTTTATCATGCTAAGAGGAGCAGGAAAAAGCAAAAAATTTCAGAATTGCACCTTGCAATGCGGAGAAATTACTGTTTGTGCATTTACAATATTCATTGATTTTTGCCATTGAAAAACATCATGTTATTCATATACCAGAAATGATTGAAGCTACTGACTGAATGAAAGGAGCTGGCATCTCACTCTCTTTGAATCTTCTTTATCATGCTAAGAGGAGCAGGAAAAAGCAAAAAATTTCAGAATTGCACCTTGCAATGCGGAGAAATTACTGTTTGTGCATTTACAATATTCATTGATTTTTGCCATTGAAAAACATCATGTTATTCATATACCAGAAATGTTTGAAGCTACTGACTGAATGAAAGGAGCTGGCATCTTACTCTCTTTGAATCTTCTTTATCATGCTAAGAGGAGCAGGGAAAAGCAAAAAATTTCAGAATTGCACCTTGCAATGTGGAGAAATTACTGTTTGTGCATTTACAATATTCATTGATTTTTACCATTGAAAAACGTCCAGAAATGATTGAAGCTACTGACTGAATGAAAGTAGCTGGCATCTCACTCTCTTTGAATCTTCTTTATCATGCTAAGACGAGCAGGAAAAAGCAAAAAATTTCAGACTTGCACCTTGCAATGCGGAGAAATTACTGTTTGTGCATTTACAATATTCATTGATTTTTGCCATTGAAAAACATCATGTTATTCATATACCAGAAATGTTTGAAGCTACTGACTGAATGAAAGGAGCTGGCATCTCACTCTCTTTGAATCTTCTTTATCATGCTAAGAGGAGCAGGAAAAAGCAAAAAATTTCAGAATTGCACCTTGCAATGCGGAGAAATTACTGTTTGTGCATTTACAATATTCATTGATTTTTGCCATTGAAAAACGTCCAGAAATGATTGAAGCTACTGACTGAATGAAAGGAGCTGGCATCTCACTCTCTTTGAATCTTCTTTATCATGCTAAGAGGAGCAGGAAAAAGCAAAAAATTTCAGAATTGCACCTTGCAATGCGGAGAAATTACTGTTTGTGCATTTACAATATTCATTGATTTTTGCCATTGAAAAACGTCCAGAAATTATTGAAGCTACTGACTGAATGAAGAGCTGGCATCTCACTCTCTTTGAATCTTCTTTATCATGCTAAGAGGAGCAGGAAAAAGCAAAAAATTTCAGAATTGCACCTTGCAATGCGGAGAAATTACTGTTTGTGCATTTACAATATTCATTGATTTTTGCCATTGAAAAACATGTTATTCATATACCAGAAATGTTTGAAGCTACTGACTGAATGAAAGGAGCTGGCACCTCACTCTCTTTGAATCTTCTTTATCATGCTAAGAGGAGCAGGAAAAAGCAAAAAATTTCAGAATTGCACCTTGCAATGTGGAGAAATTACTGTTTGTGCATTTACAATATTCATTGATTTTTACCATTGAAAAACGTCCAGAAATGATTGAAGCTACTGACTGAATGAAAGTAGCTGGCATCTCACTCTCTTTGAATCTTCTTTATCATGCTAAGACGAGCAGGAAAACGCAAAAAATTTCAGACTTGCACCTTGCAATGCGGAGAAATTACTGTTTGTGCATTTACAATATTCATTGATTTTTGCCATTGAAAAACATCATGTTATTCATATACCAGAAATGTTTGAAGCTACTGACTGAATGAAAGGAGCTGGCATCTCACTCTCTTTGAATCTTCTTTATCATGCTAAGAGGAGCAGGAAAAAGCAAAAAATTTCAGAATTGCACCTTGCAATGCGGAGAAATTACTGTTTGTGCATTTACAATATTCATTGATTTTTGCCATTGAAAAACGTCCAGAAATGATTGAAGCTACTGACTGAATGAAAGGAGCTGGCATCTCACTCTCTTTGAATCTTCTTTATCATGCTAAGAGGAGCAGGAAAAAGCAAAAAATTTCAGAATTGCACCTTGCAATGCGGAGAAATTACTGTTTGTGCATTTACAATATTCATTGATTTTTGCCATTGAAAAACGTCCAGAAATGATTGAAGCTACTGACTGAATGAAAGGAGCTGGCATCTCACTCTCTTTGAATCTTCTTTATCATGCTAAGAGGAGCAGGAAAAAGCAAAAAATTTCAGAATTGCACCTTGCAATGCGGAGAAATTACTGTTTGTGCATTTACAATATTCATTGATTTTTGCCATTGAAAAACATGTTATTCATATACCAGAAATGTTTGAAGCTACTGACTGAATGAAAGGAGCTGGCACCTCACTCTCTTTGAATCTTCTTTATCATGCTAAGAGGAGCGGGAAAAAGCAAAAAATTTCAGAATTGCACCTTGCAATGCGGAGAAATTACTGTTTGTGCATTTACAATATTCATTGATTTTTGCCATTGAAAAACGTCCAGAAATGATTGAAGGTACTGACTGAATGAAAGGAGCTGGCATCTCACTCTCTTTGAATCTTCTTTATCATGCTAAGAGGAGCAGGAAAAAGCAAAAAATTTCAGAATTGCACCTTGCAATGCGGAGAAATTACAGTTTGTGCATTTACAATATTCATTGATTTTTGCCATTGAGAAACGTCCAGAAATGATTGAAGCTACTGACTGAATGAAAGGAGCTGGCATCTCACTCTCTTTGAATCTTTATCATGCTAAGAGGAGCAGGAAAAAGCAAAAAATTTCAGAATTGCACCTTGCAATGCGGAGAAATTACTGTTTGTGCATTTACAATATTCATTGATTTTTGCCATTGAAAAACATCATGTTATTCATATACCAGAAATGTTTGAAGCTACTGACTGAATGAAAGGAGCTGGCATCTCACTCTCTTTGAATCTTCTTTATCATGCTAAGAGGAGCAGGAAAAAGCAAAAAATTTCAGAATTGCACCTTGCAATGTGGAGAAATTACTGTTTGTGCATTTACAATATTCATTGATTTTTACCATTGAAAAACGTCCAGAAATGATTGAAGCTACTGACTGAATGAAAGTAGCTGGCATCTCACTCTCTTTGAATCTTCTTTATCATGCTAAGAGGAGCAGGAAAAAGCAAAAAATTTCAGACTTGCACCTTGCAATGCGGAGAAATTACTGTTTGTGCATTTACAATATTCATTGATTTTTGCCATTGAAAAACATCATGTTATTGATATACCAGAAATGTTTGAAGCTACTGACTGAATGAAAGGAGCTGGCATCTCACTCTCTTTGAATCTTCTTTATCATGCTAAGAGGAGCAGGAAAAAGCAAAAAATTTCAGAATTGCACCTTGCAATGCGGAGAAATTACTGTTTGTGCATTTACAATATTCATTGATTTTTTCCATTGAAAAACATCATGTTATTCATATACCAGAAATGTTTGAACTAATGACTGAATGAAAGGAGCTGGCATCTCAATCTCTTTGAATCTTCTTTATCATGCTAAGAGGAGCAGGAAAAAGCAAAAAACTTCAGAATTGCACCTTGCAATGTGGAGAAATTACTGTTTGTGCATTTACAATATTCATTGATTTTTACCATTGAAAAACGTCCAGAAATGATTGAAGCTACTGACTGAATGAAAGTAGCTGACATCTCACTCTCTTTGAATCTTCTTTATCATGCTAAGAGGAGCAGGAAAAAGCAAAAAATTTCAGACTTGCACCTTGCAATGCGGAGAAATTACTGTTTGTGCATTTACAATATTCATTGATTTTTGCCATTGAAAAACATCATGTTATTCATATACCAGAAATGTTTGAAGCTACTGACTGAATGAAAGGAGCTGGCATCTCACTCTCTTTGAATCTTCTTTATCATGCTAAGAGGAGCAGGAAAAAGCAAAAAATTTCAGAATTGCACCTTGCAATGCGGAGAAATTACTGTTTGTGCATTTACAATATTCATTGATTTTTGCCATTGAAAAACATCATGTTATTCATATACCAGAAATGTTTGAAGCTACTGACTGAATGAAAGGAGCTGACATCTCACTCTCTTTGAATCTTCTTTATCATGCTAAGAGGAGCAGGAAAAAGCAAAAAATTTCAGAATTGCACCTTGCAATGCGGAGAAATTACTGTTTGTGCATTTACAATATTCATTGATTTTTGCCATTGAAAAACGTCCAGAAATGATTGAAGCTACTGACTGAATGAAAGGAGCTGGCATCTCACTCTCTTTGAATCATGCTAAGAGGAGCAGGAAAAAGCAAAAAATTTCAGAATTGCACCTTGCAATGCGGAGAAATTACTGTTTGTGCATTTACAATATTCATTGATTTTTGCCATTGAAAAACATCATGTTATTCATATACCAGAAATGTTTGAAGCTACTGACTGAATGAAAGGAGCTGGCATCTCACTCTCTTTGAATCTTCTTTATCATGCTAAGAGGAGCAGGAAAAAGCAAAAAATTTTATAATTGCACCTTGCAATGTGGAGAAATTACTGTTTGTGCATTTACAATATTCATTGATTTTTACCATTGAAAAACGTCCAGAAATGATTGAAGCTACTGACTGAATGAAAGTAGCTGGCATCTCACTCTCTTTGAATCTTCTTTATCATGCTAAGAGGAGCAGGAAAAAGCAAAAAATTTCAGACTTGCACCTTGCAATGCGGAGAAATTACTGTTTGTGCATTTACAATATTCATTGATTTTTGCCATTGAAAAACATCATGTTATTCATATACCAGAAATGTTTGAAGCTACTGACTGAATGAAAGGAGCTGGCATCTCACTCTCTTTGAATCTTCTTTATCATGCTAAGAGGAGCAGGAAAAAGCAAAAAATTTCAGAATTGCACCTTGCAATGCGGAGAAATTACTGTTTGTGCATTTACAATATTCATTGATTTTTGCCATTGAAAAACGTCCAGAAATGATTGAAGCTACTGACTGAATGAAAGGAGCTGGCATCTCACTCTCTTTGAATCTTCTTTATCATGCTAAGAGGAGCAGGAAAAAGCAAAAAATTTCAGAATTGCACCTTGCAATGCGGAGAAATTACTGTTTGTGCATTTACAATATTCATTGATTTTTACCATTGAAAAACGTCCAGAAATGATTGAAGCTACTGACTGAATGAAAGTAGCTGGCATCTCACTCTCTTTGAATCTTCTTTATCATGCTAAGAGGAGCAGGAAAAAGCAAAAAATTTCAGACTTGCACCTTGCAATGCGGAGAAATTACTGTTTGTGCATTTACAATATTCATTGATTTTTGCCATTGAAAAACATCATGTTATTCATATACCAGAAATGTTTGAAGCTACTGACTGAATGAAAGGAGCTGGCATCTCACTCTCTTTGAATCTTCTTTATCATGCTAAGAGGAGCAGGAAAAAGCAAAAAATTTCAGAATTGCACCTTGCAATGCGGAGAAATTACTGTTTGTGCATTTACAATATTCATTGATTTTTGCCATTGAAAAACATCATGTTATTCATATACCAGAAATGTTTGAAGCTACTGACTGAATGAAAGGAGCTGACATCTCACTCTCTTTGAATCTTCTTTATCATGCTAAGAGGAGCAGGAAAAAGCAAAAAATTTCAGAATTGCACCTTGCAATGCGGAGAAATTACTGTTTGTGCATTTACAATATTCATTGATTTTTGCCATTGAAAAACGTCCAGAAATGATTGAAGCTACTGACTGAATGAAAGGAGCTGGCATCTCACTCTCTTTGAATCATGCTAAGAGGAGCAGGAAAAAGCAAAAAATTTCAGAATTGCACCTTGCAATGCGGAGAAATTACTGTTTGTGCATTTACAATATTCATTGATTTTTGCCATTGAAAAACATCATGTTATTCATATACCAGAAATGTTTGAAGCTACTGACTGAATGAAAGGAGCTGGCATCTCACTCTCTTTGAATCTTCTTTATCATGCTAAGAGGAGCAGGAAAAAGCAAAAAATTTTAGAATTGCACCTTGCAATGTGGAGAAATTACTGTTTGTGCATTTACAATATTCATTGATTTTTACCATTGAAAAACGTCCAGAAATGATTGAAGCTACTGACTGAATGAAAGTAGCTGGCATCTCACTCTCTTTGAATCTTCTTTATCATGCTAAGAGGAGCAGGAAAAAGCAAAAAATTTCAGACTTGCACCTTGCAATGCGGAGAAATTACTGTTTGTGCATTTACAATATTCATTGATTTTTGCCATTGAAAAACATCATGTTATTCATATACCAGAAATGTTTGAAGCTACTGACTGAATGAAAGGAGCTGGCATCTCACTCTCTTTGAATCTTCTTTATCATGCTAAGAGGAGCAGGAAAAAGCAAAAAATTTCAGAATTGCACCTTGCAATGCGGAGAAATTACTGTTTGTGCATTTACAATATTCATTGATTTTTGCCATTGAAAAACGTCCAGAAATGATTGAAGCTACTGACTGAATGAAAGGAGCTGGCATCTCACTCTCTTTGAATCTTCTTTATCATGCTAAGAGGAGCAGGAAAAAGCAAAAAATTTCAGAATTGCACCTTGCAATGCGGAGAAATTACTGTTTGTGCATTTACAATATTCATTGATTTTTGCCATTGAAAAACATGTTATTCATATACCAGAAATGTTTGAAGCTACTGACTGAATGAAAGGAGCTGGCACCTCAATCTCTTTGAATCTTCTTTATCATGCTAAGAGGAGCGGGAAAAAGCAAAAAATTTCAGAATTGCACCTTGCAATGCGTAGAAATTACTGTTTGTGCATTTACAATATTCATTGATTTTTGCCATTGAAAAACGTCCAGAAATGATTGAAGGTACTGACTGAATGAAAGGAGCTGGCATCTCACTCTCTTTGAATCTTCTTTATCATGCTAACAGGAGCAGGAAAAAGCAAAAAATTTCAGAATTGCACCTTGCAATGCGGAGAAATTACTGTTTGTGCATTTACAATATTCATTGATTTTTGCCATTGAAAAACGTCCAGAAATGATTGAAGCTACTGACTGAATGAAAGGAGCTGGCATCTCACTCTCTTTGAATCTTCTTTATCATGCTAAGAGGAGCAGGAAAAAGCAAAAAATTTCAGAATTGCACCTTGCAATGCGGAGAAATTACTGTTTGTGCATTTACAATATTCATTGATTTTTGCCATTGAAAAACATCCAGAAATGATTGAAGCTACTGACTGAATGAAAGGAGCTGGCATCTCACTCTCTTTGAATCTTCTTTATCATGCTAAGAGGAGCAGGAAAAAGCAAAAAATTTCAGAATTGCACCTTGCAATGCGGAGAAATTACTGTTTGTGCATTTACAATATTCATTGATTTTTGCCATTGAAAAACATCATGTTATTCATATACCAGAAATGTTTGAAGCTACTGACTGAATGAAAGGAGCTGGCATCTCACTCTCTTTGAATCTTCTTTATCATGCTAAGAGGAGCAGGAAAAAGCAAAAAATTTCAGAATTGCACCTTGCAATGTGGAGAAATTACTGTTTGTGCATTTACAATATTCATTGATTTTTACCATTGAAAAACGTCCAGAAATGATTGAAGCTACTGACTGAATGAAAGTAGCTGGCATCTCACTCTCTTTGAATCTTCTTTATCATGCTAAGAGGAGCAGGAAAAAGCAAAAAATTTCAGACTTGCACCTTGCAATGCGGAGAAATTACTGTTTGTGCATTTACAATATTCATTGATTTTTGCCATTGAAAAACGTCCAGAAATGATTGAAGGTACTGACTGAATGAAAGGAGCTGGCATCTCACTCTCTTTGAATCTTCTTTATCATGCTAAGAGGAGCAGGAAAAAGCAAAAAATTTCAGAATTGCACCTTGAAATGCGGAGAAATTACTGTTTGTGCATTTACAATATTCATTGATTTTTGCCATTGAAAAACGTCCAGAAATGATTGAAGCTACTGACTGAATGAAAGGAGCTGGCATCTCACTCTCTTTGAATCTTCTTTATCATGCTAAGAGGAGCAGGAAAAAGCAAAAAATTTCAGAATTGCACCTTGCAATGCGGAGAAATTACTGTTTGTGCATTTACAATATTCATTGATTTTTGCCATTGAAAAACATCCAGAAATGATTGAAGCTACTGACTGAATGAAAGGAGCTGGCATCTCACTCTCTTTGAATCTTCTTTATCATGCTAAGAGGAGCAGGAAAAAGCAAAAAATTTCAGAATTGCACCTTGCAATGCGGAGAAATTACTGTTTGTGCATTTACAATATTCATTGATTTTTGCCATTGAAAAACATCATGTTATTCATATACCAGAAATGTTTGAAGCTACTGACTGAATGAAAGGAGCTGGCATCTCACTCTCTTTGAATCTTCTTTATCATGCTAAGAGGAGCAGGAAAAAGCAAAAAATTTCAGAATTGCACCTTGCAATGCGGAGAAATTACTGTTTGTGCATTTACAATATTCATTGATTTTTGCGATTGAAAAACATAATGTTATTCATATACCAGAAATGTTTGAAGCTACTGACTGAATGAAAGGAGCTGGCATCTCAATCTCTTTGAATCTTCTTTATCATGCTAAGAGGAGCATGAAAAAGCAAAAAATTTCAGAATTGCACCTTGCAATGTGGAGAAATTACTGTTTGTGCATTTACAATATTCATTGATTTTTACCATTGAAAAACGTCCAGAAATGATTGAAGCTACTGACTGAATGAAAGTAGCTGGCATCTCACTCTCTTTGAATCTTCTTTATCATGCTAAGAGGAGCAGGAAAAAGCAAAAAATTTCAGACTTGCACCTTGCAATGCGGAGAAATTACTGTTTGTGCATTTACAATATTCATTGATTTTTGCCATTGAAAAACATCATGTTATTCATATACCAGAAATGTTTGAAGCTACTGACTGAATGAAAGGAGCTGGCATCTCACTCTCTTTGAATCTTCTTTATCATGCTAAGAGGAGCAGAAAAAAGCAAAAAATTTCAGACTTGCACCTTGCAATGCGGAGAAATTACTGTTTGTGCATTTACAATATTCATTGATTTTTGCCATTGAAAAACATCATGTTATTCATATACCAGAAATGTTTGAAGCTACTGACTGAATGAAAGGAGCTGGCATCTCACTCTCTTTGAATCTTCTTTATCATGCTAAGAGGAGCAGGAAAAAGCAAAAAATTTCAGAATTGCACCTTGCAATGCGGAGAAATTACTGTTTGTGCATTTACAATATTCATTGATTTTTGCCATTGAAAAACGTCCAGAAATGATTGAAGGTACTGACTGAATGAAAGGAGCTGGCATCTCACTCTCTTTGAATCTTCTTTATCATGCTAAGAGGAGCAGGAAAAAGCAAAAAATTTCAGAATTGCAACTTGCAATGCGGAGAAATTACTGTTTGTGCATTTACAATATTCATTGATTTTTGCCATTGAAAAACGTCCAGAAATGATTGAAGCTACTGACTGAATGAAAGGAGCTGGCATCTCACTCTCTTTGAATCTTCTTTATCATGCTAAGTGGAGCAGGAAAAAGCAAAAAATTTCAGAATTGCACCTTGCAATGCGGAGAAATTACAGTTTGTGCATTTACAATATTCATTGATTTTTGCCATTGAAAAACATCCAGAAATGATTGAAGCTACTGACTGAATGAAAGGAGCTGGCATCTCACTCTCTTTGAATCTTCTTTATCATGTTAAGAGGAGCAGGAAAAAGCAAAAAATTTCAGAATTGCACCTTGCAATGCGGAGAAATTACTGTTTGTGCATTTACAATATTCGTTGATTTTTGCCATTGAAAAACGTCCAGAAATGATTGAAGCTACTGACTGAATGAAAGGAGCTGGCATCTCACTCTCTTTGAATCTTCTTTATCATGCTAAGAGGAGCAGGAAAAAGCAAAAAATTTCAGAATTGCACCTTGCAATGCGGAGAAATTACAGTTTGTGCATTTACAATATTCATTGATTTTTGCCATTGAAAAACGTCCAGAAATGATTGAAGCTACTGACTGAATGAAAGGAGCTGGCATCTCACTCTCTTTGAATCTTCTTTATCATGCTAAGAGGAGCAGGAAAAAGCAAAAAATTTCAAAATTGCACCTTGCAATGCGGAGAATTTACTGTTTGTGCATTTACAATATTCATTGATTTTTGCCACTGAAAAACATGTTATTCATATACCAGAAATGTTTGAAGCTCCTGACTGAATGAAAGGAGCTGGCACCTCACTCTCTTTGAATCTTCTTTATCATGCTAAGAGGAGCAGGAAAAAGCAAAAAATTTCAGAATTGCACCTTGCAATGCGGAGAAATTACTGTTTGTGCATTTACAATATTCATTGATTTTTGCCATTGAAAAACGTCCAGAAATGATTGAAGCTACTGACTGAATGAAAGGAGCTGGCATCTCACTCTCTTTGAATCTTCTTTATCATGCTAAGAGGAGCAGGAAAAAGCAAAAAATTTCAGAATTGCACCTTGCAATGCGGAGAAATTACTGTTTGTGCATTTACAATATTCATTGATTTTTGCCATTGAAAAATGTCCAGAAATGATTGAAGCTACTGACTGAATGAAAGGAGCTGGCATCTCACTCTCTTTGAATCTTCTTTATCATGCTAAGAGGAGCAGGAAAAAGCAAAAAATTTCAGAATTGCGCCTTGCAATGCGGAGAAATTACTGTTTGTGCATTTACAAAATTCATTGATTTTTGCCATTGAAAAACATCATGTTATTCATATACCAGAAATGATTGAAGCTACTGACTGAAGGAAAGGAGCTGGCATCTCACTCTCTTTGAATCTTCTTTATCATGCTAAGAGGAGCAGGAAAAAGCAAAAATTTTCAGAATTGCACCTTGCAATGCGGAGAATTTACTGTTTGTGCATTTACAATATTCATTGATTTTTGCCATTGAAAACGTCCAGAAATGATTGAAGCTACTGACTGAATGAAAGGAGCTGGCATCTCACTCTCTTTGAATCTTCTTTATCATGCTAAGAGGAGCAGGAAAAAGCAAAAAATTTCAGAATTGCACCTTGCAATGCGGAGAAATTACAGTTTGTGCATTTACAATATTCATTGATTTTTGCCATTGAAAAATGTCCAGAAATGATTGAAGCTACTGACTGAATGAAAGGAGCTGGCATCTCACTCTCTTTGAATCTTCTTTATCATGCTAAGAGGAGCAGGAAAAAGCAAAAAATTTCAGAATTGCACCTTGCAATGCGGAGAAATTACTGTTTGTGCATTTACAATATTCGTTGATTTTTGCCATTGAAAAACGTCCAGAAATGATTGAAGCTACTGACTGAATGAAAGGAGCTGGCATCTCACTCTCTTTGAATCTTCTTTATCATGCTAAGAGGAGCAGGAAAAAGCAAAAAATTTCAGAATTGCACCTTGCAATGCGGAGAAATTACTGTTTGTGCATTTACAATATTCATTGATTTTTGCCATTGAAAAACATCATGTTATTCATATACCAGAAATGTTTGAAGCTACTGACTGAATGAAAGGAGCTGGCATCTCACTCTCTTTGAATCTTCTTTATCATGCTAAGAGGAGCAGGAAAAAGCAAAAAATTTCAGAATTGCACCTTGCAATGCGGAGAAATTACTGTTTGTGCATTTACAATATTCATTGATTTTTGCCATTGAAAAACATAATGTTATTCATATACCAGAAATGTTTGAAGCTACTGACTGAATGAAAGGAGCTGGCATCTCAATCTCTTTGAATCTTCTTTATCATGCTAAGAGGAGCATGAAAAAGCAAAAAATTTCAGAATTGCACCTTGCAATGTGGAGAAATTACTGTTTGTGCCTTTACAATATTCATTGATTTTTACCATTGAAAAACGTCCAGAAATGATTGAAGCTACTGACTGAATGAAAGTAGCTGGCATCTCACTCTCTTTGAATCTTCTTTATCATGCTAAGAGGAGCAGGAAAAAGCAAAAAATTTCAGACTTGCACCTTGCAATGCGGAGAAATTACTGTTTGTGCATTTACAATATTCATTGATTTTTGCCATTGAAAAACATCATGTTATTCATATACCAGAAATGTTTGAAGCTACTGACTGAATGAAAGGAGCTGGCATCTCACTCTCTTTGAATCTTCTTTATCATGCTAAGAGGAGCAGAAAAAAGCAAAAAATTTCAGACTTGCACCTTGCAATGCGGAGAAATTACTGTTTGTGCATTTACAATATTCATTGATTTTTGCCATTGAAAAACATCATGTTATTCATATACCAGAAATGTTTGAAGCTACTGACTGAATGAAAGGAGCTGGCATCTCACTCTCTTTGAATCTTCTTTATCATGCGAAGAGGAGCAGGAAAAAGCAAAAAATTTCAGAATTGCACCTTGCAATGCGGAGAAATTACTGTTTGTGCATTTACAATATTCATTGATTTTTGCCATTGAAAAACGTACAGAAATGATTGAAGGTACTGACTGAATGAAAGGAGCTGGCATCTCACTCTCTTTGAATCTTCTTTATCATGCTAAGAGGAGCAGGAAAAAGCAAAAAATTTCAGAATTGCAACTTGCAATGCGGATAAATTACTGTTTGTGCATTTACAATATTCATTGATTTTTGCCATTGAAAAACGTCCAGAAATGATTGAAGCTACTGACTGAATGAAAGGAGCTGGCATCTCACTCTCTTTGAATCTTCTTTATCATGCTAAGTGGAGCAGGAAAAAGCAAAAAATTTCAGAATTGCAGCTTGCAATGCGGAGAAATTACAGTTTGTGCATTTACAATATTCATTGATTTTTGCCATTGAAAAACGTCCAGAAATGATTGAAGCTACTGACTGAATGAAAGGAGCTGGCATCTCACTCTCTTTGAATCTTCTTTATCATGCTAAGAGGAGCAGGAAAAAGCAAAAAATTTCAGAATTGCACCTTGCAATGCGGAGAAATTACTGTTTGTGCATTTACAATATTCGTTGATTTTTGCCATTGAAAAACGTCCAGAAATGATTGAAGCTACTGACTGAATGAAAGGAGCTGGCATCTCACTCTCTTTGAATCTTCTTTATCATGCTAAGAGGAGCAGGAAAAAGCAAAAAATTTCAGAATTGCACCTTGCAATGCGGAGAAATTACAGTTTGTGCATTTACAATATTCATTGATTTTTGCCATTGAAAAACGTCCAGAAATGATTGAAGCTACTGACTGAATGAAAGGAGCTGGCATCTCACTCTCTTTGAATCTTCTTTATCATGCTAAGAGGAGCAGGAAAAAGCAAAAAATTTCAGAATTGCACCTTGCAATGCGGAGAATTTACTGTTTGTGCATTTACAATATTCATTGATTTTTGCCATTGAAAAACATGTTATTCATATACCAGAAATGTTTGAAGCTCCTGACTGAATGAAAGGAGCTGGCACCTCACTCTCTTTGAATCTTCTTTATCATGCTAAGAGGAGCAGGAAAAAGCAAAAAATTTCAGAATTGCACCTTGCAATGCGGAGAAATTACTGTTTGTGCATTTACAATATTCATTGATTTTTGCCATTGAAAAACGTCCAGAAATGATTGAAGCTACTGACTGAATGAAAGGAGCTGGCATCTCACTCTCTTTGAATCTTCTTTATCATGCTAAGAGGAGCAGGAAAAAGCAAAAAATTTCAGAATTGCACCTTGCAATGCGGAGAAATTACTGTTTGTGCATTTACAATATTCATTGATTTTTGCCATTGAAAAATGTCCAGAAATGATTGAAGCTACTGACTGAATGAAAGGAGCTGGCATCTCACTCTCTTTGAATCTTCTTTATCATGCTAAGAGGAGCAGGAAAAAGCAAAAAATTTCAGAATTGCGCCTTGCAATGCGGAGAAATTACTGTTTGTGCATTTACAAAATTCATTGATTTTTGCCATTGAAAAACATCATGTTATTCATATACCAGAAATGATTGAAGCTACTGACTGAAGGAAAGGAGCTGGCATCTCACTCTCTTTGAATCTTCTTTATCATGCTAAGAGGAGCAGGAAAAAGCAAAAAATTTCAGAATTGCACCTTGCAATGCGGAGAATTTACTGTTTGTGCATTTACAATATTCATTGATTTTTGCCATTGAAAAACGTCCAGAAATGATTGAAGCTACTGACTGAATGAAAGGAGCTGGCATCTCACTCTCTTTGAATCTTCTTTATAATGCTAAGAGGAGCAGGAAAAAGCAAAAAATTTCAGAATTGCACCTTGCAATGCGGAGAAATTACAGTTTGTGCATTTACAATATTCATTGATTTTTGCCATTGAAAAACGTCCAGAAATGATTGAAGCTACGGACTGAATGAAAGGAGCTGGCATCTCACTCTCTTTGAATCTTCTTTATCATGCTAAGAGGAGCAGGAAAAAGCAAAAAATTTCAGAATTGCACCTTGCAATGCGGAGAAATTACTGTTTGTGCATTTACAATATTCGTTGATTTTTGCCATTGAAAAACGTCCAGAAATGATTGAAGCTACTGACTGAATGAAAGGAGCTGGCATCTCACTCTCTTTGAATCTTCTTTATCATGCTAAGAGGAGCAGGAAAAAGCAAAAAATTTCAGAATTGCACCTTGCAATGCGGAGAAATTACAGTTTGTGCATTTACAATATTCATTGATTTTTGCCATTGAAAAACGTCCAGAAATGATTGAAGCTACTGACTGAATGAAAGGAGCTGGCATCTCACTCTCTTTGAATCTTCTTTATCATGCTAAGAGGAGCAGGAAAAAGCAAAAAATTTCAGAATTGCACCTTGCAATGCGGAGAAATTACTGTTTGTGCATTTACAATATTCATTGATTTTTGCCATTGAAAAACATGTTATTCATATACCAGAAATGTTTTAAGCTCCTGACTGAATGAAAGGAGCTGGCACCTCACTCTCTTTGAATCTTCTTTATCATGCTAAGAGGAGCAGGAAAAAGCAAAAAATTTCAGAATTGCACCTTGCAATGCGGAGAAATTACTGTTTGTGCATTTACAATATTCATTGATTTTTGCCATTGAAAAACGTCCAGAAATGATTGTAGCTACTGACTGAATGAAAGGAGCTGGCATCTCACTCTCTTTGAATCTTCTTTATCATGCTAAGAGGAGCAGGAAAAAGCAAAAAATTTCAGAATTGCACCTTGCAATGCGGAGAAATTACTGTTTGTGCATTTACAATATTCATTGATTTTTGCCATTGAAAAATGTCCAGAAATGATTGAAGCTACTGACTGAATGAAAGGAGCTGGCATCTCACTCTCTTTGAATCTTCTTTATCATGCTAAGAGGAGCAGGAAAAAGCAAAAAATTTCAGAATTGCACCTTGCAATGCGGAGAAATTACTGTTTGTGCATTTACAATATTCATTGATTTTTGCGATTGAAAAACATCATGTTATTCATATACCAGAAATGATTGAAGCTACTGACTGAATGAAAGGAGCTGGCATCTCACTCTCTTTGAATCTTCTTTATCATGCTAAGAGGAGCAGGAAAAAGCAAAAAATTTCAGAATTGCACCTTGCAATGCGGAGAAATTACAGTTTGTGCATTTACAATATTCATTGATTTTTGCCATTGAAAAACGTCCAGAAATGATTGAAGCTACTGACTGAATGAAAGGAGCTGGCATCTCACTCTCTTTGAATCTTCTTTATCATGCTAAGAGGAGCAGGAAAAAGCAAAAAATTTCAGAATTGCACCTTGCAATGCGGAGAAATTACTGTTTGTGCATTTACAATATTCATTGATTTTTGCCATTGAAAAACGTCCAGAAATGATTGAAGGTACTGACTGAATGAAAGGAGCTGGCATCTCACTCTCTTTGAATCTTCTTTATCATGCTAAGAGGAGCAGGAAAAAGCAAAAAATTTCAGAATTGCACCTTGCAATGCGGAGAAATTACTGTTTGTGCATTTACAATATTCATTGATTTTTGCCATTGAAAAACGTCCAGAAATGATTGAAGCTACTGACTGAATGAAAGGAGCTGGCATCTCACTCTCTTTGAATCTTCTTTATCATGCTAAGAGGAGCAGGAAAAAGCAAAAAATTTCAGAATTGCACCTTGCAATGCGGAGAAATTACTGTTTGTGCATTTACAATATTCATTGATTTTTGCCATTGAAAAATGTCCAGAAATGATTGAAGCTACTGACTGAATGAAAGGAGCTGGCATCGCACTCTCTTTGAATCTTCCTTATCATGCTAAGAGGAGCAGGAAAAAGCAAAAAATTTCAGAATTGCGCCTTGCAATGCGGAGAAATTACTGTTTGTGCATTTACAAAATTCATTGATTTTTGCCATTGAAAAACATCATGTTATTCATATACCAGAAATGATTGAAGCTACTGACTGAAGGAAAGGATCTGGCATCTCACTCTCTTTGAATCTTCTTTATCATGCTTAGAGGAGCAGGAAAAAGCAAAAAATTTCAGAATTGCACCTTGCAATGCGGAGAAATTACTGTTTGTGCATTTACAATATTCATTGATTTTTGCCATTGAAAAACGTCCAGAAATGATTGAAGCTACTGACTGAATGAAAGGAGCTGGCATCTCACTCTCTTTGAATCTTCTTTATCATGCTAAGAGGAGCAGGAAAAAGCAAAAAATTTCAGAATTGCACCTTGCAATGCGGAGAAATTACTGTTTGTGCATTTACAATATTCATTGATTTTTGCGATTGAAAAACATCATGTTATTCATATACCAGAAATGATTGAAGCTACTGACTGAATGAAAGGAGCTGGCATCTCACTCTCTTTGAATCTTCTTTATCATGCTAAGAGGAGCAGGAAAAAGCAAAAAATTTCAGAATTGCACCTTGCAATGCGGAGAAATTACTGTTTGTGCATTTACAATATTCATTGATTTTTGCCATTGAAAAACATCCAGAAATGATTGAAGCTACTGACTGAATGAAAGGAGCTGGCATCTCACTCTCTTTGAATCTTCTTTATCATGCTAAGAGGAGCAGGAAAAAGCAAAAAATTTCAGAATTGCACCTTGCAATGCGGAGAAATTACTGTTTGTGCATTTACAATATTCATTGATTTTTGCTATTGAAAAACATCATGTTATTCATATACCAGAAATGATTGAAGCTACTGACTGAATGAAAGGAGCTGGCATCTCACTCTCTTTGAATCTTCTTTATCATGCTAAGAGGAGTAGGAAAAAGCAAAAAATTTCAGAATTGCACCTTGCAATGCGGAGAAATTACAGTTTGTGCATTTACAATATTCATTGATTTTTGCCATTGAAAAACGTCCAGAAATGATTGAAGCTACTGACTGAATGAAAGGAGCTGGCATCTCACTCTCTTTGAATCTTCTTTATCATGCTAAGAGGAGCAGGAAAAAGCAAAAAATTTCAGAATTGCACCTTGCAATGCGGAGAAATTACTGTTTGTGCATTTACAATATTCATTGATTTTTGCCATTGAAAAATGTCCAGAAATGATTGAAGCTACTGACTGAATGAAAGGAGCTGGCATCTCACTCTCTTTGAATCTTCTTTATCATGCTAAGAGGAGCAGGAAAAAGCAAAAAATTTCAGAATTGCGCCTTGCAATGCGGAGAAATTACTGTTTGTGCATTTACAAAATTCATTGATTTTTGCCATTGAAAAACATCATGTTATTCATATACCAGAAATGATTGAAGCTACTGACTGAAGGAAAGGATCTGGCATCTCACTCTCTTTGAATCTTCTTTATCATGCTTAGAGGAGCAGGAAAAAGCAAAAAATTTCAGAATTGCACCTTGCAATGCGGAGAAATTACTGTTTGTGCATTTACAATATTCATTGATTTTTGCCATTGAAAAACGTCCAGAAATGATTGAAGCTACTGACTGAATGAAAGGAGCTGGCATCTCACTCTCTTTGAATCTTCTTTATCATGCTAAGAGGAGCAGGAAAAAGCAAAAAATTTCAGAATTGCACCTTGCAATGCGGAGAAATTACTGTTTGTGCATTTACAATATTCATTGATTTTTGCGATTGAAAAACATCATGTTATTCATATACCAGAAATGATTGAAGCTACTGACTGAATGAAAGGAGCTGGCATCTCACTCTCTTTGAATCTTCTTTATCATGCTAAGAGGAGCAGGAAAAAGTAAAAAATTTCAGAATTGCACCTTGCAATGCGGAGAAATTACTGTTTGTGCATTTACAATATTCAATGATTTTTGCCATTGAAAAACGTCCAGAAATGATTGAAGCTACTGACTGAATGAAATGAGCTGGCATCTCACTCTCTTTGAATCTTGTTTATCATGCTAAGAGGAGCAGGAAAAAGCAAAAAATTTCAGAATTGCACCTTGCAATGCGGAGAAATTACTGTTTGTGCATTTACAATATTCATTGATTTTTGCCATTGAAAAACGTCCAGAAATGATTGAAGCTACTGACTGAATGAAAGGAGCTGGCATCTCACTCTCTTTGAATCTTCTTTATCATGCTAAGAGGAGCAGGAAAAAGCAAAAAATTTCAGAATTGCACCTTGCAATGCGGAGAAATTACTGTTTGTGCATTTACAATATTCATTGATTTTTGCCATTGAAAAACATCATGTTATTCATATACCAGAAATGATTGAAGCTACTGACTGAATGAAAGGAGCTGGCATCTCACTCTCTTTGAATCTTCTTTATCATGCTAAGAGGAGCAGGAAAAAGTAAAAAATTTCAGAATTGCACCTTGCAATGCGGAGAAATTACTGTTTGTGCATTTATAATATTCAATGATTTTTGCCATTGAAAAACGTCCAGAAATGATTGAAGCTACTGACTGAACGAAAGGAGCTGGCATCTCACTCTCTTTGAATCTTCTTTATCATGCTAAGAGGAGCAGGAAAAAGCAAAAAATTTCAGAATTGCACCTTGCAATGCGGAGAAATTACTGTTTGTGCATTTACAATATTCATTGATTTTTGCCATTGAAAAACATCATGTTATTCATGTACCAGAAATGTTTGAAGCTACTGACTGAATGAAAGGAGCTGGCATCTCACTCTCTTTGAATCTTCTTTATCATGCTAAGAGGAGCAGGAAAAAGCAAAAAATTTCAGAATTGCACATTGCAATGCGGAGAAATTACTGTTTGTGCATTTACAATATTCATTGATTTTTGCCATTGAAAAACGTCCAGAAATGATTGAAGCTACTGACTGAATGAAAGGAGCTGGCATCTCACTCTCTTTGAATCTTCTTTATCATGCTAAGAGGAGCAGGAAAAAGCAAAAAATTTCAGAATTGCACCTTGCAATGCGGAGAAATTACTGTTTGTGCATTTACAATATTCATTGATTTTTGCCATTGAAAAACGTCCAGAAATGATTGAAGCTACTGACTGAATGAAAGGAGCTGGCATCTCACTCTCTTTGAATCTTCTTTATCATGCTAAGAGGAGCAGGAAAAAGCAAAAAATTTCAGAATTGCACCTTGCAATGCGGAGAAATTACTGTTTGTGCATTTACAATATTCATTGATTTTTGCCATTGAAAAATGTCCAGAAATGATTGAAGCTACTGACTGAATGAAAGGAGCTGGCATCTCACTCTCTTTGAATCTTCTTTATCATGCTAAGAGGAGCAGGAAAAAGCAAAAAATTTCAGAATTGCGCCTTGCAATGCGGAGAAATTACTGTTTGTGCATTTACAAAATTCATTGATTTTTGCCATTGAAAAACATGTTATTCATATACCAGAAATGATTGAAGCTACTGACTGAAGGAAAGGATCTGGCATCTCACTCTCTTTGAATCTTCTTTATCATGCTAAGAGGAGCAGGAAAAAGTAAAAAATTTCAGAATTGCACCTTGCAATGCGGAGAAATTACTGTTTGTGCATTTATAATATTCAATGATTTTTGCCATTGAAAAACGTCCAGAAATGATTGAAGCTACTGACTGAACGAAAGGAGCTGGCATCTCACTCTCTTTGAATCTTCTTTATCATGCTAAGAGGAGCAGGAAAAAGCAAAAAATTTCAGAATTGCACCTTGCAATGCGGAGAAATTACTGTTTGTGCATTTACAATATTCATTGATTTTTGCCATTGAAAAACATCATGTTATTCATATACCAGAAATGATTGAAGCTACTGACTGAATGAAAGGAGCTGGCATCTCACTCTCTTTGAATCTTCTTTATCATGCTAAGAGGAGCAGGAAAAAGTAAAAAATTTCAGAATTGCACCTTGCAATGCGGAGAAATTACTGTTTGTGCATTTATAATATTCAATGATTTTTGCCATTGAAAAACGTCCAGAAATGATTGAAGCTACTGACTGAACGAAAGGAGCTGGCATCTCACTCTCTTTGAATCTTCTTTATCATGCTAAGAGGAGCAGGAAAAAGCAAAAAATTTCAGAATTGCACCTTGCAATGCGGAGAAATTACTGTTTGTGCATTTACAATATTCATTGATTTTTGCCATTGAAAAACATCATGTTATTCATGTACCAGAAATGTTTGAAGCTACTGACTGAATGAAAGGAGCTGGCATCTCACTCTCTTTGAATCTTCTTTATCATGCTAAGAGGAGCAGGAAAAAGCAAAAAATTTCAGAATTGCACCTTGCAATGCGGAGAAATTACTGTTTGTGCATTTACAATATTCATTGATTTTTGCCATTGAAAAACGTCCAGAAATGATTGAAGCTACTGACTGAATGAAAGGAGCTGGCATCTCACTCTCTTTGAATCTTCTTTATCATGCTAAGAGGAGCAGGAAAAAGCAAAAAATTTCAGAATTGCACCTTGCAATGCGGAGAAATTACTGTTTGTGCATTTACAATATTCATTGATTTTTGCCATTGAAAAACGTCCAGAAATGATTGAAGCTACTGACTGAATGAAAGGAGCTGGCATCTCACTCTCTTTGAATCTTCTTTATCATGCTAAGAGGAGCAGGAAAAAGCAAAAAATTTCAGAATTGCACCTTGCAATGCGGAGAAATTACTGTTTGTGCATTTACAATATTCATTGATTTTTGCCATTGAAAAATGTCCAGAAATGATTGAAGCTACTGACTGAATGAAAGGAGCTGGCATCTCACTCTCTTTGAATCTTCTTTATCATGCTAAGAGGAGCAGGAAAAAGCAAAAAATTTCAGAATTGCGCCTTGCAATGCGGAGAAATTACTGTTTGTGCATTTACAAAATTCATTGATTTTTGCCATTGAAAAACATGTTATTCATATACCAGAAATGATTGAAGCTACTGACTGAAGGAAAGGATCTGGCATCTCACTCTCTTTGAATCTTCTTTATCATGCTAAGAGGAGCAGGAAAAAGCAAAAAATTTCAGAATTGCACCTTGCAATGCGGAGAAATTACTGTTTGTGCATTTACAATATTCATTGATTTTTGCCATTGAAAAACATCCAGAAATGATTGAAGCTACTGACTGAATGAAAGGAGCTGGCATCTCACTCTCTTTGAATCTTCTTTATCATGCTAAGAGGAGCAGGAAAAAGCAAAAAATTTCAGAATTGCACCTTGCAATGCGGAGAAATTACTGTTTGTGCATTTACAATATTCATTGATTTTTGCGATTGAAAAACATCATGTTATTCATATACCAGAAATGATTGAAGCTACTGACTGAATGAAAGGAGCTGGCATCTCACTCTCTTTGAATCTTCTTTATCATGCTAAGAGGAGCAGGAAAAAGTAAAAAATTTCAGAATTGCACCTTGCAATGCGGAGAAATTACTGTTTGTGCATTTACAATATTCAATGATTTTTGCCATTGAAAAACGTCCAGAAATGATTGAAGCTACTGACTGAATGAAATGAGCTGGCATCTCACTCTCTTTGAATCTTGTTTATCATGCTAAGAGGAGCAGGAAAAAGCAAAAAATTTCAGAATTGCACCTTGCAATGCGGAGAAATTACTGTTTGTGCATTTACAATATTCATTGATTTTTGCCATTGAAAAACGTCCAGAAATGATTGAAGCTACTGACTGAATGAAAGGAGCTGGCATCTCACTCTCTTTGAATCTTCTTTATCATGCTAAGAGGAGCAGGAAAAAGCAAAAAATTTCAGAATTGCACCTTGCAATGCGGAGAAATTACTGTTTGTGCATTTACAATATTCATTGATTTTTGCCATTGAAAAACATCATGTTATTCATATACCAGAAATGATTGAAGCTACTGACTGAATGAAAGGAGCTGGCATCTCACTCTCTTTGAATCTTCTTTATCATGCTAAGAGGAGCAGGAAAAAGTAAAAAATTTCAGAATTGCACCTTGCAATGCGGAGAAATTACTGTTTGTGCATTTATAATATTCAATGATTTTTGCCATTGAAAAACGTCCAGAAATGATTGAAGCTACTGACTGAACGAAAGGAGCTGGCATCTCACTCTCTTTGAATCTTCTTTATCATGCTAAGAGGAGCAGGAAAAAGCAAAAAATTTCAGAATTGCACCTTGCAATGCGGAGAAATTACTGTTTGTGCATTTACAATATTCATTGATTTTTGCCATTGAAAAACATCATGTTATTCATGTACCAGAAATGTTTGAAGCTACTGACTGAATGAAAGGAGCTGGCATCTCACTCTCTTTGAATCTTCTTTATCATGCTAAGAGGAGCAGGAAAAAGCAAAAAATTTCAGAATTGCACATTGCAATGCGGAGAAATTACTGTTTGTGCATTTACAATATTCATTGATTTTTGCCATTGAAAAACGTCCAGAAATGATTGAAGCTACTGACTGAATGAAAGGAGCTGGCATCTCACTCTCTTTGAATCTTCTTTATCATGCTAAGAGGAGCAGGAAAAAGCAAAAAATTTCAGAATTGCACCTTGCAATGCGGAGAAATTACTGTTTGTGCATTTACAATATTCATTGATTTTTGCCATTGAAAAACGTCCAGAAATGATTGAAGCTACTGACTGAATGAAAGGAGCTGGCATCTCACTCTCTTTGAATCTTCTTTATCATGCTAAGAGGAGCAGGAAAAAGCAAAAAATTTCAGAATTGCACCTTGCAATGCGGAGAAATTACTGTTTGTGCATTTACAATATTCATTGATTTTTGCCATTGAAAAATGTCCAGAAATGATTGAAGCTACTGACTGAATGAAAGGAGCTGGCATCTCACTCTCTTTGAATCTTCTTTATCATGCTAAGAGGAGCAGGAAAAAGCAAAAAAATTTCAGAATTGCGCCTTGCAATGCGGAGAAATTACTGTTTGTGCATTTACAAAATTCATTGATTTTTGCCATTGAAAAACATGTTATTCATATACCAGAAATGATTGAAGCTACTGACTGAAGGAAAGGATCTGGCATCTCACTCTCTTTGAATCTTTTTTATCATGCTAAGAGGAGCAGGAAAAAGTAAAAAATTTCAGAATTGCACCTTGCAATGCGGAGAAATTACTGTTTGTGCATTTATAATATTCAATGATTTTTGCCATTGAAAAACGTCCAGAAATGATTGAAGCTACTGACTGAACGAAAGGAGCTGGCATCTCACTCTCTTTGAATCTTCTTTATCATGCTAAGAGGAGCAGGAAAAAGCAAAAAATTTCAGAATTGCACCTTGCAATGCGGAGAAATTACTGTTTGTGCATTTACAATATTCATTGATTTTTGCCATTGAAAAACATCATGTTATTCATATACCAGAAATGATTGAAGCTACTGACTGAATGAAAGGAGCTGGCATCTCACTCTCTTTGAATCTTCTTTATCATGCTAAGAGGAGCAGGAAAAAGTAAAAAATTTCAGAATTGCACCTTGCAATGCGGAGAAATTACTGTTTGTGCATTTATAATATTCAATGATTTTTGCCATTGAAAAACGTCCAGAAATGATTGAAGCTACTGACTGAACGAAAGGAGCTGGCATCTCACTCTCTTTGAATCTTCTTTATCATGCTAAGAGGAGCAGGAAAAAGCAAAAAATTTCAGAATTGCACCTTGCAATGCGGAGAAATTACTGTTTGTGCATTTACAATATTCATTGATTTTTGCCATTGAAAAACATCATGTTATTCATGTACCAGAAATGTTTGAAGCTACTGACTGAATGAAAGGAGCTGGCATCTCACTCTCTTTGAATCTTCTTTATCATGCTAAGAGGAGCAGGAAAAAGCAAAAAATTTCAGAATTGCACATTGCAATGCGGAGAAATTACTGTTTGTGCATTTACAATATTCATTGATTTTTGCCATTGAAAAACGTCCAGAAATGATTGAAGCTACTGACTGAATGAAAGGAGCTGGCATCTCACTCTCTTTGAATCTTCTTTATCATGCTAAGAGGAGCAGGAAAAAGCAAAAAATTTCAGAATTGCACCTTGCAATGCGGAGAAATTACTGTTTGTGCATTTACAATATTCATTGATTTTTGCCATTGAAAAACGTCCAGAAATGATTGAAGCTACTGACTGAATGAAAGGAGCTGGCATCTCACTCTCTTTGAATCTTCTTTATCATGCTAAGAGGAGCAGGAAAAAGCAAAAAATTTCAGAATTGCACCTTGCAATGCGGAGAAATTACTGTTTGTGCATTTACAATATTCATTGATTTTTGCCATTGAAAAATGTCCAGAAATGATTGAAGCTACTGACTGAATGAAAGGAGCTGGCATCTCACTCTCTTTGAATCTTCTTTATCATGCTAAGAGGAGCAGGAAAAAGCAAAAAATTTCAGAATTGCGCCTTGCAATGCGGAGAAATTACTGTTTGTGCATTTACAAAATTCATTGATTTTTGCCATTGAAAAACATGTTATTCATATACCAGAAATGATTGAAGCTACTGACTGAAGGAAAGGATCTGGCATCTCACTCTCTTTGAATCTTCTTTATCATGCTAAGAGGAGCAGGAAAAAGCAAAAAATTTCAGAATTGCACCTTGCAATGCGGAGAAATTACTGTTTGTGCATTTACAATATTCATTGATTTTTGCCATTGAAAAACATCCAGAAATGATTGAAGCTACTGACTGAATGTAAGGAGCTGGCATCTCACTCTCTTTGAATCTTCTTTATCATGCTAAGAGGAGCAGGAAAAAGCAAAAAATTTCAGAATTGCACCTTGCAATGCGGAGAAATTACTGTTTGTGCATTTACAATATTCATTGATTTTTGCCATTGAAAAACGTCCAGAAATGATTGAAGCTACTGACTGAATGAAAGGAGCTGGCATCTCACTCTCTTTGAATCTTCTTTATCATGCTAAGAGGAGCAGGAAAAAGCAAAAAATTTCAGAATTGCACCTTGCAATGCGGAGAAATTACTGTTTGTGCATTTACAATATTCATTGATTTTTGCCATTGAAAAATGTCCAGAAATGATTGAAGCTACTGACTGAATGAAAGGAGCTGGCATCTCACTCTCTTTGAATCTTCTTTATCATGCTAAGAGGAGCAGGAAAAAGCAAAAAATTTCAGAATTGCGCCTTGCAATGCGGAGAAATTACTGTTTGTGCATTTACAAAATTCATTGATTTTTGCCATTGAAAAACATCATGTTATTCATATACCAGAAATGATTGAAGCTACTGACTGAAGGAAAGGATCTGGCATCTCACTCTCTTTGAATCTTCTTTATCATGCTAAGAGGAGCAGGAAAAAGCAAAAAATTTCAGAATTGCACCTTGCAATGCAGAGAAATTACTGTTTGTGCATTTACAATATTCATTGATTTTTGTCATTGAAAAACGTCCAGAAATGATTGAAGCTACTGACTGAATGAAAGGAGCTGGCATCTCACTCTCTTTGAATCTTCTTTATCATGCTAAGAGGAGCAGGAAAAAGCAAAAAATTTCAGAATTGCACCTTGCAATGCGGAGAAATTACTGTTTGTGCATTTACAATATTCATTGATTTTTGCCATTGAAAAATGTCCAGAAATGATTGAAGCTACTGACTGAATGAAAGGAGCTGGCATCTCACTCTCTTTGAATCTTCTTTATCATGCTAAGAGGAGCAGGAAAAAGCAAAAAATTTCAGAATTGCACATTGCAATGCGGAGAAATTACTGTTTGTGCATTTACAATATTCATTGATTTTTGCCATTGAAAAACGTCCAGAAATGATTGAAGCTACTGACTGAATGAAAGGAGCTGGCATCTCACTCTCTTTGAATCTTCTTTATCATGCTAAGAGGAGCAGGAAAAAGCAAAAAATTTCAGAATTGCACCTTGCAATGCGGAGAAATTACTGTTTGTGCATTTACAATATTCATTGATTTTTGCCATGGAAAAATGTCCAGAAATAATTGAAGCTACTGACTGAATGAAAGGAGCTGGCATCTCACTCTCTTTGAATCTTCTTTATCATGCTAAGAGGAGCAGGAAAAAGCAAAAAATTTCAGAATTGCACCTTGCAATGCGGAGAAATTACTGTTTGTGCATTTACAATATTCATTGATTTTTGCCATTGAAAAATGTCCAGAAATGATTGAAGCTACTGACTGAATGAAAGGAGCTTGCATCTCACTCTCTTTGAATCTTCTTTATCATGCTAAGAGGAGCAGGAAAAAGCAAAAAATTTCAGAATTGCGCCTTGCAATGCGGAGAAATTACTGTTTGTGCATTTACAAAATTCATTGATTTTTGCCATTGAAAAACATCATGTTATTCATATACCAGAAATGATTGAAGCTACTGACTGAAGGAAAGGATCTGGCATCTCACTCTCTTTGAATCTTCTTTATCATGCTAAGAGGAGCAGGAAAAAGCAAAAAATTTCAGAATTGCACCTTGCAATGCGGAGAAATTACTGTTTGTGCATTTACAATATTCATTGATTTTTGCCATTGAAAAACGTCCAGAAATGATTGAAGCTACTGACTGAATGAAAGGAGCTGGCATCTCACTCTCTTTGAATCTTCTTTATCATGCTAAGAGGAGCAGGAAAAAGCAAAAAATTTCAGAATTGCACCTTGCAATGCGGAGAAATTACTGTTTGTGCATTTACAATATTCATTGATTTTTGCCATTGAAAAACGTCCAGAAATGATTGAAGCTACTGACTGAATGAAAGGAGCTGGCATCTCACTCTCTTTGAATCTTCTTTATCATGCTAAGAGGAGCAGGAAAAAGCAAAAAATTTCAGAATTGCACCTTGCAATGCGGAGAAATTACTGTTTGTGCATTTACAATATTCATTGATTTTTGCCATTGAAAAATGTCCAGAAATGATTGAAGCTACTGACTGAATGAAAGGAGCTGGCATCTCACTCTCTTTGAATCTTCTTTATCATGCTAAGAGGAGCAGGAAAAAGCAAAAAATTTCAGAATTGCGCCTTGCAATGCGGAGAAATTACTGTTTGTGCATTTACAAAATTCATTGATTTTTGCCATTGAAAAACATCATGTTATTCATATACCAGAAATGATTGAAGCTACTGACTGAAGGAAAGGATCTGGCATCTCACTCTCTTTGAATCTTCTTTATCATGCTAAGAGGAGCAGGAAAAAGCAAAAAATTTCAGAATTGCACCTTGCAATGCGGAGAAATTACTGTTTGTGCATTTACAATATTCATTGATTTTTGCCATTGAAAAACGTCCAGAAATGATTGAAGCTACTGACTGAATGAAAGGAGCTGGCATCTCACTCTCTTTGAATCTTCGTTATCATGCTAAGAGGAGCAGGAAAAAGCAAAAAATTTCAGAATTGCACCTTGCAATGCGGAGAAATTACTGTTTGTGCATTTACAATATTCATTGATTTTTGCGATTGAAAAACATCATGTTATTCATATACCAGAAATGATTGAAGCTACTGACTGAATGAAAGGAGCTGGCATCTCACTCTCTTTGAATCTTCTTTATCATGCTAAGAGGAGCAGGAAAAAGTAAAAAATTTCAGAATTGCACCTTGCAATGCGGAGAAATTACTGTTTGTGCATTTACAATATTCAATGATTTTTGCCATTGAAAAACGTCCAGAAATGATTGAAGCTACTGACTGAATGAAATGAGCTGGCATCTCACTCTCTTTGAATCTTGTTTATCATGCTAAGAGGAGCAGGAAAAAGCAAAAAATTTCAGAATTGCACCTTGCAATGCGGAGAAATTACTGTTTGTGCATTTACAATATTCATTGATTTTTGCCATTGAAAAACGTCCAGAAATGATTGAAGCTACTGACTGAATGAAAGGAGCTGGCATCTCACTCTCTTTGAATCTTCTTTATCATGCTAAGAGGAGCAGGAAAAAGCAAAAAATTTCAGAATTGCACCTTGCAATGCGGAGAAATTACTGTTTGTGCATTTACAATATTCATTGATTTTTGCCATTGAAAAACATCATGTTATTCATATACCAGAAATGATTGAAGCTACTGACTGAATGAAAGGAGCTGGCATCTCACTCTCTTTGAATCTTCTTTATCATGCTAAGAGGAGCAGGAAAAAGTAAAAAATTTCAGAATTGCACCTTGCAATGCGGAGAAATTACTGTTTGTGCATTTATAATATTCAATGATTTTTGCCATTGAAAAACGTCCAGAAATGATTGAAGCTACTGACTGAACGAAAGGAGCTGGCATCTCACTCTCTTTGAATCTTCTTTATCATGCTAAGAGGAGCAGGAAAAAGCAAAAAATTTCAGAATTGCACCTTGCAATGCGGAGAAATTACTGTTTGTGCATTTACAATATTCATTGATTTTTGCCATTGAAAAACATCATGTTATTCATGTACCAGAAATGTTTGAAGCTACTGACTGAATGAAAGGAGCTGGCATCTCACTCTCTTTGAATCTTCTTTATCATGCTAAGAGGAGCAGGAAAAAGCAAAAAATTTCAGAATTGCACCTTGCAATGCGGAGAAATTACTGTTTGTGCATTTACAATATTCATTGATTTTTGCCATTGAAAAACGTCCAGAAATGATTGAAGCTACTGACTGAATGAAAGGAGCTGGCATCTCACTCTCTTTGAATCTTCTTTATCATGCTAAGAGGAGCAGGAAAAAGCAAAAAATTTCAGAATTGCACCTTGCAATGCGGAGAAATTACTGTTTGTGCATTTACAATATTCATTGATTTTTGCCATTGAAAAATGTCCAGAAATGATTGAAGCTACTGACTGAATGAAAGGAGCTGGCATCTCACTCTCTTTGAATCTTCTTTATCATGCTAAGAGGAGCAGGAAAAAGCAAAAAATTTCAGAATTGCGCCTTGCAATGCGGAGAAATTACTGTTTGTGCATTTACAAAATTCATTGATTTTTGCCATTGAAAAACATGTTATTCATATACCAGAAATGATTGAAGCTACTGACTGAAGGAAAGGATCTGGCATCTCACTCTCTTTGAATCTTCTTTATCATGCTAAGAGGAGCAGGAAAAAGCAAAAAATTTCAGAATTGCACCTTGCAATGCGGAGAAATTACTGTTTGTGCATTTACAATATTCATTGATTTTTGCCATTGAAAAACATCCAGAAATGATTGAAGCTACTGACTGAATGTAAGGAGCTGGCATCTCACTCTCTTTGAATCTTCTTTATCATGCTAAGAGGAGCAGGAAAAAGCAAAAAATTTCAGAATTGCACCTTGCAATGCGGAGAAATTACTGTTTGTGCATTTACAAAATTCATTGATTTTTGCCATTGAAAAACATCATGTTATTCATATACCAGAAATGATTGAAGCTACTGACTGAAGGAAAGGATCTGGCATCTCACTCTCTTTGAATCTTCTTTATCATGCTAAGAGGAGCAGGAAAAAGCAAAAAATTTCAGAATTGCACCTTGCAATGCAGAGAAATTACTGTTTGTGCATTTACAATATTCATTGATTTTTGTCATTGAAAAACGTCCAGAAATGATTGAAGCTACTGACTGAATGAAAGGAGCTGGCATCTCACTCTCTTTGAATCTTCTTTATCATGCTAAGAGGAGCAGGAAAAAGCAAAAAATTTCAGAATTGCACCTTGCAATGCGGAGAAATTACTGTTTGTGCATTTACAATATTCATTGATTTTTGCCATTGAAAAATGTCCAGAAATGATTGAAGCTACTGACTGAATGAAAGGAGCTGGCATCTCACTCTCTTTGAATCTTCTTTATCATGCTAAGAGGAGCAGGAAAAAGCAAAAAATTTCAGAATTGCACATTGCAATGCGGAGAAATTACTGTTTGTGCATTTACAATATTCATTGATTTTTGCCATTGAAAAACGTCCAGAAATGATTGAAGCTACTGACTGAATGAAAGGAGCTGGCATCTCACTCTCTTTGAATCTTCTTTATCATGCTAAGAGGAGCAGGAAAAAGCAAAAAATTTCAGAATTGCACCTTGCAATGCGGAGAAATTACTGTTTGTGCATTTACAATATTCATTGATTTTTGCCATGGAAAAACGTCCAGAAATGATTGAAGCTACTGACTGAATGAAAGGAGCTGGCATCTCACTCTCTTTGAATCTTCTTTATCATGCTAAGTGGAGCAGGAAAAAGCAAAAAATTTCAGAATTGCACCTTGCAATGCGGAGAAATTACTGTTTGTGCATTTACAATATTCATTGATTTTTGCCATTGAAAAATGTCCAGAAATGATTGAAGCTACTGACTGAATGAAAGGAGCTGGCATCTCACTCTCTTTGAATCTTCTTTATCATGCTAAGAGGAGCAGGAAAAAGCAAAAAATTTCAGAATTGCGCCTTTCAATGCGGAGAAATTACTGTTTGTGCATTTACAAAATTCATTGATTTTTGCCATTGAAAAACATCATGTTATTCATATACCAGAAATGATTGAAGCTACTGACTGAATGAAAGGAGCTGGCATCTCACTCTCTTTGAATCTTCTTTATCATGCTAAGAGGAGCAGGAAAAAGTAAAAAATTTCAGAATTGCACCTTGCAATGCGGAGAAATTACTGTTTGTGCATTTATAATATTCAATGATTTTTGCCATTGAAAAACGTCCAGAAATGATTGAAGCTACTGACTGAACGAAAGGAGCTGGCATCTCACTCTCTTTGAATCTTCTTTATCATGCTAAGAGGAGCAGGAAAAAGCAAAAAATTTCAGAATTGCACCTTGCAATGCGGAGAAATTACTGTTTGTGCATTTACAATATTCATTGATTTTTGCCATTGAAAAACATCATGTTATTCATGTACCAGAAATGTTTGAAGCTACTGACTGAATGAAAGGAGCTGGCATCTCACTCTCTTTGAATCTTCTTTATCATGCTAAGAGGAGCAGGAAAAAGCAAAAAATTTCAGAATTGCACATTGCAATGCGGAGAAATTACTGTTTGTGCATTTACAATATTCATTGATTTTTGCCATTGAAAAACGTCCAGAAATGATTGAAGCTACTGACTGAATGAAAGGAGCTGGCATCTCACTCTCTTTGAATCTTCTTTATCATGCTAAGAGGAGCAGGAAAAAGCAAAAAATTTCAGAATTGCACCTTGCAATGCGGAGAAATTACTGTTTGTGCATTTACAATATTCATTGATTTTTGCCATTGAAAAACGTCCAGAAATGATTGAAGCTACTGACTGAATGAAAGGAGCTGGCATCTCACTCTCTTTGAATCTTCTTTATCATGCTAAGAGGAGCAGGAAAAAGCAAAAAATTTCAGAATTGCACCTTGCAATGCGGAGAAATTACTGTTTGTGCATTTACAATATTCATTGATTTTTGCCATTGAAAAATGTCCAGAAATGATTGAAGCTACTGACTGAATGAAAGGAGCTGGCATCTCACTCTCTTTGAATCTTCTTTATCATGCTAAGAGGAGCAGGAAAAAGCAAAAAAATTTCAGAATTGCGCCTTGCAATGCGGAGAAATTACTGTTTGTGCATTTACAAAATTCATTGATTTTTGCCATTGAAAAACATGTTATTCATATACCAGAAATGATTGAAGCTACTGACTGAAGGAAAGGATCTGGCATCTCACTCTCTTTGAATCTTTTTTATCATGCTAAGAGGAGCAGGAAAAAGTAAAAAATTTCAGAATTGCACCTTGCAATGCGGAGAAATTACTGTTTGTGCATTTATAATATTCAATGATTTTTGCCATTGAAAAACGTCCAGAAATGATTGAAGCTACTGACTGAACGAAAGGAGCTGGCATCTCACTCTCTTTGAATCTTCTTTATCATGCTAAGAGGAGCAGGAAAAAGCAAAAAATTTCAGAATTGCACCTTGCAATGCGGAGAAATTACTGTTTGTGCATTTACAATATTCATTGATTTTTGCCATTGAAAAACATCATGTTATTCATATACCAGAAATGATTGAAGCTACTGACTGAATGAAAGGAGCTGGCATCTCACTCTCTTTGAATCTTCTTTATCATGCTAAGAGGAGCAGGAAAAAGTAAAAAATTTCAGAATTGCACCTTGCAATGCGGAGAAATTACTGTTTGTGCATTTATAATATTCAATGATTTTTGCCATTGAAAAACGTCCAGAAATGATTGAAGCTACTGACTGAACGAAAGGAGCTGGCATCTCACTCTCTTTGAATCTTCTTTATCATGCTAAGAGGAGCAGGAAAAAGCAAAAAATTTCAGAATTGCACCTTGCAATGCGGAGAAATTACTGTTTGTGCATTTACAATATTCATTGATTTTTGCCATTGAAAAACATCATGTTATTCATGTACCAGAAATGTTTGAAGCTACTGACTGAATGAAAGGAGCTGGCATCTCACTCTCTTTGAATCTTCTTTATCATGCTAAGAGGAGCAGGAAAAAGCAAAAAATTTCAGAATTGCACATTGCAATGCGGAGAAATTACTGTTTGTGCATTTACAATATTCATTGATTTTTGCCATTGAAAAACGTCCAGAAATGATTGAAGCTACTGACTGAATGAAAGGAGCTGGCATCTCACTCTCTTTGAATCTTCTTTATCATGCTAAGAGGAGCAGGAAAAAGCAAAAAATTTCAGAATTGCACCTTGCAATGCGGAGAAATTACTGTTTGTGCATTTACAATATTCATTGATTTTTGCCATTGAAAAACGTCCAGAAATGATTGAAGCTACTGACTGAATGAAAGGAGCTGGCATCTCACTCTCTTTGAATCTTCTTTATCATGCTAAGAGGAGCAGGAAAAAGCAAAAAATTTCAGAATTGCACCTTGCAATGCGGAGAAATTACTGTTTGTGCATTTACAATATTCATTGATTTTTGCCATTGAAAAATGTCCAGAAATGATTGAAGCTACTGACTGAATGAAAGGAGCTGGCATCTCACTCTCTTTGAATCTTCTTTATCATGCTAAGAGGAGCAGGAAAAAGCAAAAAATTTCAGAATTGCGCCTTGCAATGCGGAGAAATTACTGTTTGTGCATTTACAAAATTCATTGATTTTTGCCATTGAAAAACATGTTATTCATATACCAGAAATGATTGAAGCTACTGACTGAAGGAAAGGATCTGGCATCTCACTCTCTTTGAATCTTCTTTATCATGCTAAGAGGAGCAGGAAAAAGCAAAAAATTTCAGAATTGCACCTTGCAATGCGGAGAAATTACTGTTTGTGCATTTACAATATTCATTGATTTTTGCCATTGAAAAACATCCAGAAATGATTGAAGCTACTGACTGAATGTAAGGAGCTGGCATCTCACTCTCTTTGAATCTTCTTTATCATGCTAAGAGGAGCAGGAAAAAGCAAAAAATTTCAGAATTGCACCTTGCAATGCGGAGAAATTACTGTTTGTGCATTTACAATATTCATTGATTTTTGCCATTGAAAAACGTCCAGAAATGATTGAAGCTACTGACTGAATGAAAGGAGCTGGCATCTCACTCTCTTTGAATCTTCTTTATCATGCTAAGAGGAGCAGGAAAAAGCAAAAAATTTCAGAATTGCACCTTGCAATGCGGAGAAATTACTGTTTGTGCATTTACAATATTCATTGATTTTTGCCATTGAAAAATGTCCAGAAATGATTGAAGCTACTGACTGAATGAAAGGAGCTGGCATCTCACTCTCTTTGAATCTTCTTTATCATGCTAAGAGGAGCAGGAAAAAGCAAAAAATTTCAGAATTGCGCCTTGCAATGCGGAGAAATTACTGTTTGTGCATTTACAAAATTCATTGATTTTTGCCATTGAAAAACATCATGTTATTCATATACCAGAAATGATTGAAGCTACTGACTGAAGGAAAGGATCTGGCATCTCACTCTCTTTGAATCTTCTTTATCATGCTAAGAGGAGCAGGAAAAAGCAAAAAATTTCAGAATTGCACCTTGCAATGCAGAGAAATTACTGTTTGTGCATTTACAATATTCATTGATTTTTGTCATTGAAAAACGTCCAGAAATGATTGAAGCTACTGACTGAATGAAAGGAGCTGGCATCTCACTCTCTTTGAATCTTCTTTATCATGCTAAGAGGAGCAGGAAAAAGCAAAAAATTTCAGAATTGCACCTTGCAATGCGGAGAAATTACTGTTTGTGCATTTACAATATTCATTGATTTTTGCCATTGAAAAATGTCCAGAAATGATTGAAGCTACTGACTGAATGAAAGGAGCTGGCATCTCACTCTCTTTGAATCTTCTTTATCATGCTAAGAGGAGCAGGAAAAAGCAAAAAATTTCAGAATTGCACATTGCAATGCGGAGAAATTACTGTTTGTGCATTTACAATATTCATTGATTTTTGCCATTGAAAAACGTCCAGAAATGATTGAAGCTACTGACTGAATGAAAGGAGCTGGCATCTCACTCTCTTTGAATCTTCTTTATCATGCTAAGAGGAGCAGGAAAAAGCAAAAAATTTCAGAATTGCACCTTGCAATGCGGAGAAATTACTGTTTGTGCATTTACAATATTCATTGATTTTTGCCATGGAAAAATGTCCAGAAATAATTGAAGCTACTGACTGAATGAAAGGAGCTGGCATCTCACTCTCTTTGAATCTTCTTTATCATGCTAAGAGGAGCAGGAAAAAGCAAAAAATTTCAGAATTGCACCTTGCAATGCGGAGAAATTACTGTTTGTGCATTTACAATATTCATTGATTTTTGCCATTGAAAAATGTCCAGAAATGATTGAAGCTACTGACTGAATGAAAGGAGCTTGCATCTCACTCTCTTTGAATCTTCTTTATCATGCTAAGAGGAGCAGGAAAAAGCAAAAAATTTCAGAATTGCGCCTTGCAATGCGGAGAAATTACTGTTTGTGCATTTACAAAATTCATTGATTTTTGCCATTGAAAAACATCATGTTATTCATATACCAGAAATGATTGAAGCTACTGACTGAAGGAAAGGATCTGGCATCTCACTCTCTTTGAATCTTCTTTATCATGCTAAGAGGAGCAGGAAAAAGCAAAAAATTTCAGAATTGCACCTTGCAATGCGGAGAAATTACTGTTTGTGCATTTACAATATTCATTGATTTTTGCCATTGAAAAACGTCCAGAAATGATTGAAGCTACTGACTGAATGAAAGGAGCTGGCATCTCACTCTCTTTGAATCTTCTTTATCATGCTAAGAGGAGCAGGAAAAAGCAAAAAATTTCAGAATTGCACCTTGCAATGCGGAGAAATTACTGTTTGTGCATTTACAATATTCATTGATTTTTGCCATTGAAAAACGTCCAGAAATGATTGAAGCTACTGACTGAATGAAAGGAGCTGGCATCTCACTCTCTTTGAATCTTCTTTATCATGCTAAGAGGAGCAGGAAAAAGCAAAAAATTTCAGAATTGCACCTTGCAATGCGGAGAAATTACTGTTTGTGCATTTACAATATTCATTGATTTTTGCCATTGAAAAATGTCCAGAAATGATTGAAGCTACTGACTGAATGAAAGGAGCTGGCATCTCACTCTCTTTGAATCTTCTTTATCATGCTAAGAGGAGCAGGAAAAAGCAAAAAAATTTCAGAATTGCGCCTTGCAATGCGGAGAAATTACTGTTTGTGCATTTACAAAATTCATTGATTTTTGCCATTGAAAAACATCATGTTATTCATATACCAGAAATGATTGAAGCTACTGACTGAAGGAAAGGATCTGGCATCTCACTCTCTTTGAATCTTCTTTATCATGCTAAGAGGAGCAGGAAAAAGCAAAAAATTTCAGAATTGCACCTTGCAATGCGGAGAAATTACTGTTTGTGCATTTACAATATTCATTGATTTTTGCCATTGAAAAACGTCCAGAAATGATTGAAGCTACTGACTGAATGAAAGGAGCTGGCATCTCACTCTCTTTGAATCTTCGTTATCATGCTAAGAGGAGCAGGAAAAAGCAAAAAATTTCAGAATTGCACCTTGCAATGCGGAGAAATTACTGTTTGTGCATTTACAATATTCATTGATTTTTGCGATTGAAAAACATCATGTTATTCATATACCAGAAATGATTGAAGCTACTGACTGAATGAAAGGAGCTGGCATCTCACTCTCTTTGAATCTTCTTTATCATGCTAAGAGGAGCAGGAAAAAGTAAAAAATTTCAGAATTGCACCTTGCAATGCGGAGAAATTACTGTTTGTGCATTTACAATATTCAATGATTTTTGCCATTGAAAAACGTCCAGAAATGATTGAAGCTACTGACTGAATGAAATGAGCTGGCATCTCACTCTCTTTGAATCTTGTTTATCATGCTAAGAGGAGCAGGAAAAAGCAAAAAATTTCAGAATTGCACCTTGCAATGCGGAGAAATTACTGTTTGTGCATTTACAATATTCATTGATTTTTGCCATTGAAAAACGTCCAGAAATGATTGAAGCTACTGACTGAATGAAAGGAGCTGGCATCTCACTCTCTTTGAATCTTCTTTATCATGCTAAGAGGAGCAGGAAAAAGCAAAAAATTTCAGAATTGCACCTTGCAATGCGGAGAAATTACTGTTTGTGCATTTACAATATTCATTGATTTTTGCCATTGAAAAACATCATGTTATTCATATACCAGAAATGATTGAAGCTACTGACTGAATGAAAGGAGCTGGCATCTCACTCTCTTTGAATCTTCTTTATCATGCTAAGAGGAGCAGGAAAAAGTAAAAAATTTCAGAATTGCACCTTGCAATGCGGAGAAATTACTGTTTGTGCATTTATAATATTCAATGATTTTTGCCATTGAAAAACGTCCAGAAATGATTGAAGCTACTGACTGAACGAAAGGAGCTGGCATCTCACTCTCTTTGAATCTTCTTTATCATGCTAAGAGGAGCAGGAAAAAGCAAAAAATTTCAGAATTGCACCTTGCAATGCGGAGAAATTACTGTTTGTGCATTTACAATATTCATTGATTTTTGCCATTGAAAAACATCATGTTATTCATGTACCAGAAATGTTTGAAGCTACTGACTGAATGAAAGGAGCTGGCATCTCACTCTCTTTGAATCTTCTTTATCATGCTAAGAGGAGCAGGAAAAAGCAAAAAATTTCAGAATTGCACCTTGCAATGCGGAGAAATTACTGTTTGTGCATTTACAATATTCATTGATTTTTGCCATTGAAAAACGTCCAGAAATGATTGAAGCTACTGACTGAATGAAAGGAGCTGGCATCTCACTCTCTTTGAATCTTCTTTATCATGCTAAGAGGAGCAGGAAAAAGCAAAAAATTTCAGAATTGCACCTTGCAATGCGGAGAAATTACTGTTTGTGCATTTACAATATTCATTGATTTTTGCCATTGAAAAATGTCCAGAAATGATTGAAGCTACTGACTGAATGAAAGGAGCTGGCATCTCACTCTCTTTGAATCTTCTTTATCATGCTAAGAGGAGCAGGAAAAAGCAAAAAATTTCAGAATTGCGCCTTGCAATGCGGAGAAATTACTGTTTGTGCATTTACAAAATTCATTGATTTTTGCCATTGAAAAACATGTTATTCATATACCAGAAATGATTGAAGCTACTGACTGAAGGAAAGGATCTGGCATCTCACTCTCTTTGAATCTTCTTTATCATGCTAAGAGGAGCAGGAAAAAGCAAAAAATTTCAGAATTGCACCTTGCAATGCGGAGAAATTACTGTTTGTGCATTTACAATATTCATTGATTTTTGCCATTGAAAAACATCCAGAAATGATTGAAGCTACTGACTGAATGTAAGGAGCTGGCATCTCACTCTCTTTGAATCTTCTTTATCATGCTAAGAGGAGCAGGAAAAAGCAAAAAATTTCAGAATTGCACCTTGCAATGCGGAGAAATTACTGTTTGTGCATTTACAAAATTCATTGATTTTTGCCATTGAAAAACATCATGTTATTCATATACCAGAAATGATTGAAGCTACTGACTGAAGGAAAGGATCTGGCATCTCACTCTCTTTGAATCTTCTTTATCATGCTAAGAGGAGCAGGAAAAAGCAAAAAATTTCAGAATTGCACCTTGCAATGCAGAGAAATTACTGTTTGTGCATTTACAATATTCATTGATTTTTGTCATTGAAAAACGTCCAGAAATGATTGAAGCTACTGACTGAATGAAAGGAGCTGGCATCTCACTCTCTTTGAATCTTCTTTATCATGCTAAGAGGAGCAGGAAAAAGCAAAAAATTTCAGAATTGCACCTTGCAATGCGGAGAAATTACTGTTTGTGCATTTACAATATTCATTGATTTTTGCCATTGAAAAATGTCCAGAAATGATTGAAGCTACTGACTGAATGAAAGGAGCTGGCATCTCACTCTCTTTGAATCTTCTTTATCATGCTAAGAGGAGCAGGAAAAAGCAAAAAATTTCAGAATTGCACATTGCAATGCGGAGAAATTACTGTTTGTGCATTTACAATATTCATTGATTTTTGCCATTGAAAAACGTCCAGAAATGATTGAAGCTACTGACTGAATGAAAGGAGCTGGCATCTCACTCTCTTTGAATCTTCTTTATCATGCTAAGAGGAGCAGGAAAAAGCAAAAAATTTCAGAATTGCACCTTGCAATGCGGAGAAATTACTGTTTGTGCATTTACAATATTCATTGATTTTTGCCATGGAAAAACGTCCAGAAATGATTGAAGCTACTGACTGAATGAAAGGAGCTGGCATCTCACTCTCTTTGAATCTTCTTTATCATGCTAAGTGGAGCAGGAAAAAGCAAAAAATTTCAGAATTGCACCTTGCAATGCGGAGAAATTACTGTTTGTGCATTTACAATATTCATTGATTTTTGCCATTGAAAAATGTCCAGAAATGATTGAAGCTACTGACTGAATGAAAGGAGCTGGCATCTCACTCTCTTTGAATCTTCTTTATCATGCTAAGAGGAGCAGGAAAAAGCAAAAAATTTCAGAATTGCGCCTTTCAATGCGGAGAAATTACTGTTTGTGCATTTACAAAATTCATTGATTTTTGCCATTGAAAAACATCATGTTATTCATATACCAGAAATGATTGAAGCTACTGACTGAAGGAAAGGATCTGGCATCTCACTCTCTTTGAATCTTCTTTATCATGCTAAGAGGAGCAGGAAAAAGCAAAAAATTTCAGAATTGCACCTTGCAATGCGGAGAAATTACTGTTTGTGCATTTACAATATTCATTGATTTTTGCCATTGAAAAACGTCCAGAAATGATTGAAGCTACTGACTGAATGAAAGGAGCTGGCATCTCACTCTCTTTGAATCTTCTTTATCATGCTAAGAGGAGCAGGAAAAAGCAAAAAATTTCAGAATTGCACCTTGCAATGCGGAGAAATTACTGTTTGTGCATTTACAATATTCATTGATTTTTGCCATTGAAAAACGTCCAGAAATGATTGAAGCTACTGACTGAATGAAAGGAGCTGGCATCTCACTCTCTTTGAATCTTCTTTATCATGCTAAGAGGAGCAGGAAAAAGCAAAAAATTTCAGAATTGCACCTTGCAATGCGGAGAAATTACTGTTTGTGCATTTACAATATTCATTGATTTTTGCCATTGAAAAATGTCCAGAAATGATTGAAGCTACTGACTGAATGAAAGGAGCTGGCATCTCACTCTCTTTGAATCTTCTTTATCATGCTAAGAGGAGCAGGAAAAAGCAAAAAATTTCAGAATTGCGCCTTGCAATGCGGAGAAATTACTGTTTGTGCATTTACAAAATTCATTGATTTTTGCCATTGAAAAACATCATGTTATTCATATACCAGAAATGATTGAAGCTACTGACTGAAGGAAAGGATCTGGCATCTCACTCTCTTTGAATCTTCTTTATCATGCTAAGAGGAGCAGGAAAAAGCAAAAAATTTCAGAATTGCACCTTGCAATGCGGAGAAATTACTGTTTGTGCATTTACAATATTCATTGATTTTTGCCATTGAAAAACGTCCAGAAATGATTGAAGCTACTGACTGAATGAAAGGAGCTGGCATCTCACTCTCTTTGAATCTTCTTTATCATGCTAAGAGGAGCAGGAAAAAGCAAAAAATTTCAGAATTGCACCTTGCAATGCGGAGAAATTACTGTTTGTGCATTTACAATATTCATTGATTTTTGCGATTGAAAAACATCATGTTATTCATATACCAGAAATGATTGAAGCTACTGACTGAATGAAAGGAGCTGGCATCTCACTCTCTTTGAATCTTCTTTATCATGCTAAGAGGAGCAGGAAAAAGTAAAAAATTTCAGAATTGCACCTTGCAATGCGGAGAAATTACTGTTTGTGCATTTACAATATTCAATGATTTTTGCCATTGAAAAACGTCCAGAAATGATTGAAGCTACTGACTGAATGAAAGGAGCTGGCATCTCACTCTCTTTGAATCTTGTTTATCATGCTAAGAGGAGCAGGAAAAAGCAAAAAATTTCAGAATTGCACCTTGCAATGCGGAGAAATTACTGTTTGTGCATTTACAATATTCATTGATTTTTGCCATTGAAAAACGTCCAGAAATGATTGAAGCTACTGACTGAATGAAAGGAGCTGGCATCTCACTCTCTTTGAATCTTCTTTATCATGCTAAGAGGAGCAGGAAAAAGCAAAAAATTTCAGAATTGCACCTTGCAATGCGGAGAAATTACTGTTTGTGCATTTACAATATTCATTGATTTTTGCTATTGAAAAACATCATGTTATTCATATACCAGAAATGATTGAAGCTACTGACTGAATGAAAGGAGCTGGCATCTCACTCTCTTTGAATCTTCTTTATCATGCTAAGAGGAGCAGGAAAAAGCAAAAAATTTCAGAATTGCACCTTGCAATGCGGAGAAATTACAGTTTGTGCATTTACAATATTCATTGATTTTTGCCATTGAAAAACGTCCAGAAATGATTGAAGCTACTGACTGAATGAAAGGAGCTGGCATCTCACTCTCTTTGAATCTTCTTTATCATGCTAAGAGGAGCAGGAAAAAGCAAAAAATTTCAGAATTGCACCTTGCAATGCGGAGAAATTAATGTTTGTGCATTTACAATATTCATTGATTTTTGCCATTGAAAAACGTCCAGAAATGATTGAAGGTACTGACTGAATGAAAGGAGCTGGCATCTCACTCTCTTTGAATCTTCTTTATCATGCTAAGAGGAGCAGGAAAAAGCAAAAAATTTCAGAATTGCACCTTGCAATGCGGAGAAATTACTGTTTGTGCATTTACAATATTCATTGATTTTTGCCATTGAAAAACGTCCAGAAATGATTGAAGCTACTGACTGAATGAAAGGAGCTGGCATCTCACTCTCTTTGAGTCTTCTTTATCATGCTAAGAGGAGCAGGAAAAAGCAAAAAATTTCAGAATTGCACCTTGCAATGCGGAGAAATTACTGTTTGTGCATTTACAATATTCATTGATTTTTGCCATTGAAAAATGTCCAGAAATGATTGAAGCTACTGACTGAATGAAAGGAGCTGGCATCTCACTCTCTTTGAATCTTCTTTATCATGCTAAGAGGAGCAGGAAAAAGCAAAAAATTTCAGAATTGCGCCTTGCAATGCGGAGAAATTACTGTTTGTGCATTTACAAAATTCATTGATTTTTGCCATTGAAAAACATCATGTTATTCATATACCAGAAATGATTGAAGCTACTGACTGAAGGAAAGTATATGGCATCTCACTCTCTTTGAATCTTCTTTATCATGCTTAGAGGAGCAGGAAAAAGCAAAAAATTTCAGAATTGCACCTTGCAATGCGGAGAAATTACTGTTTGTGCATTTACAATATTCATTGATTTTTGCCATTGAAAAACGTCCAGAAATGATTGAAGCTACTGACTGAATGAAAGGAGCTGGCATCTCACTCTCTTTGAATCTTCTTTATCATGCTAAGAGGAGCAGGAAAAAGCAAAAAATTTCAGAATTGCACCTTGCAATGCGGAGAAATTACTGTTTGTGCATTGACAATATTCATTGATTTTTGCGATTGAAAAACATCATGTTATTCATATACCAGAAATGATTGAAGCTACTGACTGAATGAAAGGAGCTGGCATCTCACTCTCTTTGAATCTTCTTTATCATGCTAAGAGGAGCAGGAAAAAGTAAAAAATTTCAGAATTGCACCTTGCAATGCGGAGAAATTACTGTTTGTGCATTTACAATATTCATTGATTTTTGCCATTGAAAAACGTCCAGAAATGATTGAAGCTACTGACTGAATGAAAGGAGCTGGCATCTCACTCTCTTTGAATCTTCTTTATCATGCTAAGAGGAGCAGGAAAAAGCAAAAAATTTCAGAATTGCACCTTGCAATGCGGAGAAATTACTGTTTGTGCATTTACAATATTCATTGATTTTTGCTATTGAAAAACATCATGTTATTCATATACCAGAAATGATTGAAGCTACTGACTGAATGAAAGGAGCTGACATCTCACTCTCTTTGAATCTTCTTTATCATGCTAAGAGGAGCAGGAAAAAGCAAAAAATTTCAGAATTGCACCTTGCAATGCGGAGAAATTACAGTTTGTGCATTTACAATATTCATTGATTTTTGCCATTGAAAAACGTCCAGAAATGATTGAAGCTACTGACTGAATGAAAGGAGCTGGCATCTCACTCTCTTTGAATCTTCTTTATCATGCTAAGAGGAGCAGGAAAAAGCAAAAAATTTCAGAATTGCACCTTGCAATGCGGAGAAATTACTGTTTGTGCATTTACAATATTCATTGATTTTTGCCATTGAAAAAGGTCCAGAAATAATTGAAGGTACTGACTGAATGAAAGGAGCTGGCATCTCACTCTCTTTGAATCTTCTTTATCATGCTAAGAGGAGCAGGAAAAAGCAAACAATTTCAGAATTGCACCTTGCAATGCGGAGAAATTACTGTTTGTGCATTTACAATATTCATTGATTTTTGCCATTGAAAAACGTCCAGAAATGATTGAAGCTACTGACTGAATGAAAGGAGCTGGCATCTCACTCTCTTTGAATCTTCTTTATCATGCTAAGAGGAGCAGGAAAAAGCAAAAAATTTCAGAATTGCACCTTGCAATGCGGAGAAATTACTGTTTGTGCATTTACAATATTCATTGATTTTTGCCATTGAAAAATGTCCAGAAATGATTGAAGCTACTGACTGAATGAAAGGAGCTGGCATCTCACTCTCTTTGAATCTTCTTTATCATGCTAAGAGGAGCAGGAAAAAGCAAAAAATTTCAGAATTGCGCCTTGCAATGCGGAGAAATTACTGTTTGTGCATTTACAAAATTCATTGATTTTTGCCATTGAAAAACATCATGTTATTCATATACCAGAAATGATTGAAGCTACTGACTGAAGGAAAGGATCTGGCATCTCACTCTCTTTGAATCTTCTTTATCATGCTTAGAGGAGCAGGAAAAAGCAAAAAATTTCAGAATTGCACCTTGCAATGCGGAGAAATTACTGTTTGTGCATTTACAATATTCATTGATTTTTGCCATTGAAAAACGTCCAGAAATGATTGAAGCTACTGACTGAATGAAAGGAGCTGGCATCTCACTCTCTTTGAATCTTCTTTAACATGCTAAGAGGAGCAGGAAAAAGCAAAAAATTTCAGAATTGCACCTTGCAATGCGGAGAAATTACTGTTTGTGCATTTACAATATTCATTGATTTTTGCGATTGAAAAACATCATGTTATTCATATACCAGAAATGATTGAAGCTACTGACTGAATGAAAGGAGCTGGCATCTCACTCTCTTTGAATCTTCTTTATCATGCTAAGAGGAGCAGGAAAAAGCAAAAAATTTCAGAATTGCGCCTTTCAATGCGGAGAAATTACTGTTTGTGCATTTACAAAATTCATTGATTTTTGCCATTGAAAAACATCATGTTATTCATATACCAGAAATGATTGAAGCTACTGACTGAAGGAAAGGATCTGGCATCTCACTCTCTTTGAATCTTCTTTATCATGCTAAGAGGAGCAGGAAAAAGCAAAAAATTTCAGAATTGCACCTTGCAATGCGGAGAAATTACTGTTTGTGCATTTACAATATTCATTGATTTTTGCCATTGAAAAACGTCCAGAAATGATTGAAGCTACTGACTGAATGAAAGGAGCTGGCATCTCACTCTCTTTGAATCTTCTTTATCATGCTAAGAGGAGCAGGAAAAAGCAAAAAATTTCAGAATTGCACCTTGCAATGCGGAGAAATTACTGTTTGTGCATTTACAATATTCATTGATTTTTGCCATTGAAAAACGTCCAGAAATGATTGAAGCTACTGACTGAATGAAAGGAGCTGGCATCTCACTCTCTTTGAATCTTCTTTATCATGCTAAGAGGAGCAGGAAAAAGCAAAAAATTTCAGAATTGCACCTTGCAATGCGGAGAAATTACTGTTTGTGCATTTACAATATTCATTGATTTTTGCCATTGAAAAATGTCCAGAAATGATTGAAGCTACTGACTGAATGAAAGGAGCTGGCATCTCACTCTCTTTGAATCTTCTTTATCATGCTAAGAGGAGCAGGAAAAAGCAAAAAATTTCAGAATTGCGCCTTGCAATGCGGAGAAATTACTGTTTGTGCATTTACAAAATTCATTGATTTTTGCCATTGAAAAACATCATGTTATTCATATACCAGAAATGATTGAAGCTACTGACTGAAGGAAAGGATCTGGCATCTCACTCTCTTTGAATCTTCTTTATCATGCTAAGAGGAGCAGGAAAAAGCAAAAAATTTCAGAATTGCACCTTGCAATGCGGAGAAATTACTGTTTGTGCATTTACAATATTCATTGATTTTTGCCATTGAAAAACGTCCAGAAATGATTGAAGCTACTGACTGAATGAAAGGAGCTGGCATCTCACTCTCTTTGAATCTTCTTTATCATGCTAAGAGGAGCAGGAAAAAGCAAAAAATTTCAGAATTGCACCTTGCAATGCGGAGAAATTACTGTTTGTGCATTTACAATATTCATTGATTTTTGCGATTGAAAAACATCATGTTATTCATATACCAGAAATGATTGAAGCTACTGACTGAATGAAAGGAGCTGGCATCTCACTCTCTTTGAATCTTCTTTATCATGCTAAGAGGAGCAGGAAAAAGTAAAAAATTTCAGAATTGCACCTTGCAATGCGGAGAAATTACTGTTTGTGCATTTACAATATTCAATGATTTTTGCCATTGAAAAACGTCCAGAAATGATTGAAGCTACTGACTGAATGAAAGGAGCTGGCATCTCACTCTCTTTGAATCTTGTTTATCATGCTAAGAGGAGCAGGAAAAAGCAAAAAATTTCAGAATTGCACCTTGCAATGCGGAGAAATTACTGTTTGTGCATTTACAATATTCATTGATTTTTGCCATTGAAAAACGTCCAGAAATGATTGAAGCTACTGACTGAATGAAAGGAGCTGGCATCTCACTCTCTTTGAATCTTCTTTATCATGCTAAGAGGAGCAGGAAAAAGCAAAAAATTTCAGAATTGCACCTTGCAATGCGGAGAAATTACTGTTTGTGCATTTACAATATTCATTGATTTTTGCTATTGAAAAACATCATGTTATTCATATACCAGAAATGATTGAAGCTACTGACTGAATGAAAGGAGCTGGCATCTCACTCTCTTTGAATCTTCTTTATCATGCTAAGAGGAGCAGGAAAAAGCAAAAAATTTCAGAATTGCACCTTGCAATGCGGAGAAATTACAGTTTGTGCATTTACAATATTCATTGATTTTTGCCATTGAAAAACGTCCAGAAATGATTGAAGCTACTGACTGAATGAAAGGAGCTGGCATCTCACTCTCTTTGAATCTTCTTTATCATGCTAAGAGGAGCAGGAAAAAGCAAAAAATTTCAGAATTGCACCTTGCAATGCGGAGAAATTACTGTTTGTGCATTTACAATATTCATTGATTTTTGCCATTGAAAAACGTCCAGAAATGATTGAAGGTACTGACTGAATGAAAGGAGCTGGCATCTCACTCTCTTTGAATCTTCTTTATCATGCTAAGAGGAGCAGGAAAAAGCAAAAAATTTCAGAATTGCACCTTGCAATGCGGAGAAATTACTGTTTGTGCATTTACAATATTCATTGATTTTTGCCATTGAAAAACGTCCAGAAATGATTGAAGCTACTGACTGAATGAAAGGAGCTGGCATCTCACTCTCTTTGAATCTTCTTTATCATGCTAAGAGGAGCAGGAAAAAGCAAAAAATTTCAGAATTGCACCTTGCAATGCGGAGAAATTACTGTTTGTGCATTTACAATATTCATTGATTTTTGCCATTGAAAAATGTCCAGAAATGATTGAAGCTACTGACTGAATGAAAGGAGCTGGCATCTCACTCTCTTTGAATCTTCTTTATCATGCTAAGAGGAGCAGGAAAAAGCAAAAAATTTCAGAATTGCGCCTTGCAATGCGGAGAAATTACTGTTTGTGCATTTACAAAATTCATTGATTTTTGCCATTGAAAAACATCATGTTATTCATATACCAGAAATGATTGAAGCTACTGACTGAAGGAAAGGATATGGCATCTCACTCTCTTTGAATCTTCTTTATCATGCTTAGAGGAGCAGGAAAAAGCAAAAAATTTCAGAATTGCACCTTGCAATGCGGAGAAATTACTGTTTGTGCATTTACAATATTCATTGATTTTTGCCATTGAAAAACGTCCAGAAATGATTGAAGCTACTGACTGAATGAAAGGAGCTGGCATCTCACTCTCTTTGAATCTTCTTTATCATGCTAAGAGGAGCAGGAAAAAGCAAAAAATTTCAGAATTGCACCTTGCAATGCGGAGAAATTACTGTTTGTGCATTGACAATATTCATTGATTTTTGCGATTGAAAAACATCATGTTATTCATATACCAGAAATGATTGAAGCTACTGACTGAATGAAAGGAGCTGGCATCTCACTCTCTTTGAATCTTCTTTATCATGCTAAGAGGAGCAGGAAAAAGTAAAAAATTTCAGAATTGCACCTTGCAATGCGGAGAAATTACTGTTTGTGCATTTACAATATTCATTGATTTTTGCCATTGAAAAACGTCCAGAAATGATTGAAGCTACTGACTGAATGAAAGGAGCTGGCATCTCACTCTCTTTGAATCTTCTTTATCATGCTAAGAGGAGCAGGAAAAAGCAAAAAATTTCAGAATTGCACCTTGCAATGCGGAGAAATTACTGTTTGTGCATTTACAATATTCATTGATTTTTGCTATTGAAAAACATCATGTTATTCATATACCAGAAATGATTGAAGCTACTGACTGAATGAAAGGAGCTGGCATCTCACTCTCTTTGAATCTTCTTTATCATGCTAAGAGGAGCAGGAAAAAGCAAAAAATTTCAGAATTGCACCTTGCAATGCGGAGAAATTACAGTTTGTGCATTTACAATATTCATTGATTTTTGCCATTGAAAAACGTCCAGAAATGATTGAAGCTACTGACTGAATGAAAGGAGCTGGCATCTCACTCTCTTTGAATCTTCTTTATCATGCTAAGAGGAGCAGGAAAAAGCAAAAAATTTCAGAATTGCACCTTGCAATGCGGAGAAATTACTGTTTGTGCATTTACAATATTCATTGATTTTTGCCATTGAAAAAGGTCCAGAAATAATTGAAGGTACTGACTGAATGAAAGGAGCTGGCATCTCACTCTCTTTGAATCTTCTTTATCATGCTAAGAGGAGCAGGAAAAAGCAAACAATTTCAGAATTGCACCTTGCAATGCGGAGAAATTACTGTTTGTGCATTTACAATATTCATTGATTTTTGCCATTGAAAAACGTCCAGAAATGATTGAAGCTACTGACTGAATGAAAGGAGCTGGCATCTCACTCTCTTTGAATCTTCTTTATCATGCTAAGAGGAGCAGGAAAAAGCAAAAAATTTCAGAATTGCACCTTGCAATGCGGAGAAATTACTGTTTGTGCATTTACAATATTCATTGATTTTTGCCATTGAAAAATGTCCAGAAATGATTGAAGCTACTGACTGAATGAAAGGAGCTGGCATCTCACTCTCTTTGAATCTTCTTTATCATGCTAAGAGGAGAAGGAAAAAGCAAAAAATTTCAGAATTGCGCCTTGCAATGCGGAGAAATTACTGTTTGTGCATTTACAAAATTCATTGATTTTTGCCATTGAAAAACATCATGTTATTCATATACCAGAAATGATTGAAGCTACTGACTGAAGGAAAGGATCTGGCATCTCACTCTCTTTGAATCTTCTTTATCATGCTTAGAGGAGCAGGAAAAAGCAAAAAATTTCAGAATTGCACCTTGCAATGCGGAGAAATTACTGTTTGTGCATTTACAATATTCATTGATTTTTGCCATTGAAAAACGTCCAGAAATGATTGAAGCTACTGACTGAATGAAAGGAGCTGGCATCTCACTCTCTTTGAATCTTCTTTATCATGCTAAGAGGAGCAGGAAAAAGCAAAAAATTTCAGAATTGCACCTTGCAATGCGGAGAAATTACTGTTTGTGCATTTACAATATTCATTGATTTTTGCGATTGAAAAACATCATGTTATTCATATACCAGAAATGATTGAAGCTACTGACTGAATGAAAGGAGCTGGCATCTCACTCTCTTTGAATCTTCTTTATCATGCTAAGAGGAGCAGGAAAAAGTAAAAAATTTCAGAATTGCACCTTGCAATGCGGAGAAATTACTGTTTGTGCATTTACAATATTCAATGATTTTTGCCATTGAAAAACGTCCAGAAATGATTGAAGCTACTGACTGAATGAAAGGAGCTGGCATCTCACTCTCTTTGAATCTTTTTTATCATGCTAAGAGGAGCAGGAAAAAGCAAAAAATTTCAGATTTGCACCTTGCAATGCGGAGAAATTACTGTTTGTGCATTTACAATATTCATTGATTTTTGCCATTGAAAAACGTCCAGAAATGATTGAAGCTACTGACTGAATGAAAGGAGCTGGCATCTCACTCTCTTTGAATCTTCTTTATCATGCTAAGAGGAGCAGGAAAAAGCAAAAAATTTCAGAATTGCACCTTGCAATGCGGAGAAATTACTGTTTGTGCATTTACAATATTCATTGATTTTTGCCATTGAAAAACATCATGTTATTCATATACCAGAAATGATTGAAGCTACTGACTGAATGAAAGGAGCTGGCATCTCACTCTCTTTGAATCTTCTTTATCATGCTAAGAGGAGCAGGAAAAAGTAAAAAATTTCAGAATTGCACCTTGCAATGCGGAGAAATTACTGTTTGTGCATTTATAATATTCAATGATTTTTGCCATTGAAAAACGTCCAGAAATGATTGAAGCTACTGACTGAACGAAAGGAGCTGGCATCTCACTCTCTTTGAATCTTCTTTATCATGCTAAGAGGAGCAGGAAAAAGCAAAAAATTTCAGAATTGCACCTTGCAATGCGGAGAAATTACTGTTTGTGCATTTACAATATTCATTGATTTTTGCCATTGAAAAACATCATGTTATTCATGTACCAGAAATGTTTGAAGCTACTGACTGAATGAAAGGAGCTGGCATCTCACTCTCTTTGAATCTTCTTTATCATGCTAAGAGGAGCAGGAAAAAGCAAAAAATTTCAGAATTGCACATTGCAATGCGGAGAAATTACTGTTTGTGCATTTACAATATTCATTGATTTTTGCCATTGAAAAACGTCCAGAAATGATTGAAGCTACTGACTGAATGAAAGGAGCTGGCATCTCACTCTCTTTGAATCTTCTTTATCATGCTAAGAGGAGCAGGAAAAGCAAAAAATTTCAGAATTGCACCTTGCAATGCGGAGAAATTACTGTTTGTGCATTTACAATATTCATTGATTTTTGCCATTGAAAAACGTCCAGAAATGATTGAAGCTACTGACTGAATGAAAGGAGCTGGCATCTCACTCTCTTTGAATCTTCTTTATCATGCTAAGAGGAGCAGGAAAAAGCAAAAAATTTCAGAATTGCACCTTGCAATGCGGAGAAATTACTGTTTGTGCATTTACAATATTCATTGATTTTTGCCATTGAAAAATGTCCAGAAATGATTGAAGCTACTGACTGAATGAAAGGAGCTGGCATCTCACTCTCTTTGAATCTTCTTTATCATGCTAAGAGGAGCAGGAAAAAGCAAAAAATTTCAGAATTGCGCCTTGCAATGCGGAGAAATTACTGTTTGTGCATTTACAAAATTCATTGATTTTTGCCATTGAAAAACATCATGTTATTCATATACCAGAAATGATTGAAGCTACTGACTGAAGGAAAGGATCTGGCATCTCACTCTCTTTGAATCTTCTTTATCATGCTAAGAGGAGCAGGAAAAAGCAAAAAATTTCAGAATTGCACCTTGCAATGCGGAGAAATTACTGTTTGTGCATTTACAATATTCATTGATTTTTGCCATTGAAAAACGTCCAGAAATGATTGAAGCTACTGACTGAATGAAAGGATCTGGCATCTCACTCTCTTTGAATCTTCTTTATCATGCTAAGAGGAGCAGGAAAAAGCAAAAAATTTCAGAATTGCACCTTGCAATGCGGAGAAATTACTGTTTGTGCATTTACAATATTCATTGATTTTTGCCATTGAAAAACGTCCAGAAATGATTGAAGCTACTGACTGAATGAAAGGAGCTGGCATCTCACTCTCTTTGAATCTTCTTTATCATGCTAAGAGGAGCAGGAAAAAGCAAAAAATTTCAGAATTGCACCTTGCAATGCGGAGAAATTACTGTTTGTGCATTTACAATATTCATTGATTTTTGCCATTGAAAAATGTCCAGAAATGATTGAAGCTACTGACTGAATGAAAGGAGCTGGCATCTCACTCTCTTTGAATCTTCTTTATCATGCTAAGAGGAGCAGGAAAAAGCAAAAAATTTCAGAATTGCGCCTTGCAATGCGGAGAAATTACTGTTTGTGCATTTACAAAATTCATTGATTTTTGCCATTGAAAAACATCATGTTATTCATATACCAGAAATGATTGAAGCTACTGACTGAAGGAAAGGATCTGGCATCTCACTCTCTTTGAATCTTCTTTATCATGCTAAGAGGAGCAGGAAAAAGCAAAAAGTTTCAGAATTGCACCTTGCAATGCGGAGAAATTACTGTTTGTGCATTTACAATATTCATTGGTTTTTGCCATTGAAAAACGTCCAGAAATGATTGAAGCTACTGACTGAATGAAAGGCGCTGGCATCTCACTCTCTTTGAATCTTCTTTATCATGCTAAGAGGAGCAGGAAAAAGCAAAAAATTTCAGAATTGCACCTTGCAATGCGGAGAAATTACTGTTTGTGCATTTACAATATTCATTGATTTTTGCGATTGAAAAACATCATGTTATTCATATACCAGAAATGATTGAAGCTACTGACTGAATGAAAGGAGCTGGCATCTCACTCTCTTTGAATCTTCTTTATCATGCTAAGAGGAGCAGGAAAAAGTAAAAAATTTCAGAATTGCACCTTGCAATGCGGAGAAATTACTGATTGTGCATTTACAATATTCAATGATTTTTGCCATTGAAAAACGTCCAGAAATGATTAAAGCTACTGACTGAATGAAAGGAGCTGGCATCTCACTCTCTTTGAATCTTCTTTATCATGCTAAGAGGAGCAGGAAAAAGCAAAAAATTTCAGAATTGCACCTTGCAATGCGGAGAAATTACTGTTTGTGCATTTACAATATTCATTGATTTTTGCCATTGAAAAACATCATGTTATTCATGTACCAGAAATGTTTGAAGCTACTGACTGAATGAAAGGAGCTGGCATCTCACTCTCTTTGAATCTTCTTTATCATGCTAAGAGGAGCAGGAAAAAGCAAAAAATTTCAGAATTGCACATTGCAATGCGGAGAAATTACTGTTTGTGCATTTACAATATTCATTGATTTTTGCCATTGAAAAACGTCCAGAAATGATTGAAGCTACTGACTGAATGAAAGGAGCTGGCATCTCACTCTCTTTGAATCTTCTTTATCATGCTAAGAGGAGCAGGAAAAGCAAAAAATTTCAGAATTGCACCTTGCAATGCGGAGAAATTACTGTTTGTGCATTTACAATATTCATTGATTTTTGCCATTGAAAAACGTCCAGAAATGATTGAAGCTACTGACTGAATGAAAGGAGCTGGCATCTCACTCTCTTTGAATCTTCTTTATCATGCTAAGAGGAGCAGGAAAAAGCAAAAAATTTCAGAATTGCACCTTGCAATGCGGAGAAATTACTGTTTGTGCATTTACAATATTCATTGATTTTTGCCATTGAAAAATGTCCAGAAATGATTGAAGCTACTGACTGAATGAAAGGAGCTGGCATCTCACTCTCTTTGAATCTTCTTTATCATGCTAAGAGGAGCAGGAAAAAGCAAAAAATTTCAGAATTGCGCCTTGCAATGCGGAGAAATTACTGTTTGTGCATTTACAAAATTCATTGATTTTTGCCATTGAAAAACATCATGTTATTCATATACCAGAAATGATTGAAGCTACTGACTGAAGGAAAGGATCTGGCATCTCACTCTCTTTGAATCTTCTTTATCATGCTAAGAGGAGCAGGAAAAAGCAAAAAGTTTCAGAATTGCACCTTGCAATGCGGAGAAATTACTGTTTGTGCATTTACAATATTCATTGGTTTTTGCCATTGAAAAACGTCCAGAAATGATTGAAGCTACTGACTGAATGAAAGGCGCTGGCATCTCACTCTCTTTGAATCTTCTTTATCATGCTAAGAGGAGCAGGAAAAAGCAAAAAATTTCAGAATTGCACCTTGCAATGCGGAGAAATTACTGTTTGTGCATTTACAATATTCATTGATTTTTGCGATTGAAAAACATCATGTTATTCATATACCAGAAATGATTGAAGCTACTGACTGAATGAAAGGAGCTGGCATCTCACTCTCTTTGAATCTTCTTTATCATGCTAAGAGGAGCAGGAAAAAGTAAAAAATTTCAGAATTGCACCTTGCAATGCGGAGAAATTACTGATTGTGCATTTACAATATTCAATGATTTTTGCCATTGAAAAACGTCCAGAAATGATTAAAGCTACTGACTGAATGAAAGGAGCTGGCATCTCACTCTCTTTGAATCTTCTTTATCATGCTAAGAGGAGCAGGAAAAAGCAAAAAATTTCAGAATTGCACCTTGCAATGCGGAGAAATTACTGTTTGTGCATTTACAATATTCATTGATTTTTGCCATTGAAAAACGTCCAGAAATGATTGAAGCTACTGACTGAATGAAAGGAGCTGGCATCTCACTCTCTTTGAATCTTCTTTATCATGCTAAGAGGAGCAGGAAAAAGCAAAAAATTTCAGAATTGCACCTTGCAATGCGGAGAAATTACTGTTTGTGCATTTACAATATTCATTGATTTTTGCCATTGAAAAACATCATGTTATTCATATACCAGAAATGATTGAAGCTACTGACTGAATGAAAGGAGCTGGCATCTCACTCTCTTTGAATCTTCTTTATCATGCTAAGAGGAGCAGGAAAAAGTAAAAAATTTCAGAATTGCGCCTTGCAATGCGGAGAAATTACTGTTTGTGCATTTACAAAATTCATTGATTTTTGCCATTGAAAAACATCATGTTATTCATATACCAGAAATGATTGAAGCTACTGACTGAAGGAAAGGATCTGGCATCTCACTCTCTTTGAATCTTCTTTATCATGCTTAGAGGAGCAGGAAAAAGCAAAGAATTTCAGAATTGCACCTTGCAATGCGGAGAAATTACTGTTTGTGCATTTACAATATTCATTGATTTTTGCCATTGAAAAACGTCCAGAAATGATTGAAGCTACTGACTGAATGAAAGGAGCTGGCATCTCACTCTCTTTGAATCTTCTTTATCATGCTAAGAGGAGCAGGAAAAGCAAAAAATTTCAGAATTGCACCTTGCAATGCGGAGAAATTACTGTTTGTGCATTTACAATATTCATTGATTTTTGCCATTGAAAAACGTCCAGAAATGATTGAAGCTACTGACTGAATGAAAGGAGCTGGCATCTCACTCTCTTTGAATCTTCTTTATCATGCTAAGAGGAGCAGGAAAAAGCAAAAAATTTCAGAATTGCACCTTGCAATGCGGAGAAATTACTGTTTGTGCATTTACAATATTCATTGATTTTTGCCATTGAAAAATGTCCAGAAATGATTGAAGCTACTGACTGAATGAAAGGAGCTGGCATCTCACTCTCTTTGAATCTTCTTTATCATGCTAAGAGGAGCAGGAAAAAGCAAAAAATTTCAGAATTGCGCCTTGCAATGCGGAGAAATTACTGTTTGTGCATTTACAAAATTCATTGATTTTTGCCATTGAAAAACATCATGTTATTCATATACCAGAAATGATTGAAGCTACTGACTGAAGGAAAGGATCTGGCATCTCACTCTCTTTGAATCTTCTTTATCATGCTAAGAGGAGCAGGAAAAAGCAAAAAGTTTCAGAATTGCACCTTGCAATGCGGAGAAATTACTGTTTGTGCATTTACAATATTCATTGGTTTTTGCCATTGAAAAACGTCCAGAAATGATTGAAGCTACTGACTGAATGAAAGGAGCTGGCATCTCACTCTCTTTGAATCTTCTTTATCATGCTAAGAGGAGCAGGAAAAAGCAAAAAATTTCAGAATTGCACCTTGCAATGCGGAGAAATTACTGTTTGTGCATTTACAATATTCATTGATTTTTGCCATTGAAAAACGTCCAGAAATGATTGAAGCTACTGACTGAATGAAAGGAGCTGGCATCTCACTCTCTTTGAATCTTCTTTATCATGCTAAGAGGAGCAGGAAAAAGCAAAAAATTTCAGAATTGCACCTTGCAATGCGGAGAAATTACTGTTTGTGCATTTACAATATTCATTGATTTTTGCCATTGAAAAACATCATGTTATTCATATACCAGAAATGATTGAAGCTACTGACTGAATGAAAGGAGCTGGCATCTCACTCTCTTTGAATCTTCTTTATCATGCTAAGAGGAGCAGGAAAAAGTAAAAAATTTCAGAATTGCGCCTTGCAATGCGGAGAAATTACTGTTTGTGCATTTACAAAATTCATTGATTTTTGCCATTGAAAAACATCATGTTATTCATATACCAGAAATGATTGAAGCTACTGACTGAAGGAAAGGATCTGGCATCTCACTCTCTTTGAATCTTCTTTATCATGCTTAGAGGAGCAGGAAAAAGCAAAGAATTTCAGAATTGCACCTTGCAATGCGGAGAAATTACTGTTTGTGCATTTACAATATTCATTGATTTTTGCCATTGAAAAACGTCCAGAAATGATTGAAGCTACTGACTGAATGAAAGGAGCTGGCATCTCACTCTCTTTGAATCTTCTTTATCATGCTAAGAGGAGCAGGAAAAAGCAAAAAATTTCAGAATTGCACCTTGCAATGCGGAGAAATTACTGTTTGTGCATTTACAATATTCATTGATTTTTGCGATTGAAAAACATCATGTTATTCATATACCAGAAATGATTGAAGCTACTGACTGAATGAAAGGAGCTGGCATCTCACTCTCTTTGAATCTTCTTTATCATGCTAAGAGGAGCAGGAAAAAGTAAAAAATTTCAGAATTGCACCTTGCAATGCGGAGAAATTACTGTTTGTGCATTTACAATATTCATTGATTTTTGCCATTGAAAAACGTCCAGAAATGATTGAAGCTACTGACTGAATGAAAGGAGCTGGCATCTCACTCTCTTTGAATCTTCTTTATCATGCTAAGAGGAGCAGGAAAAAGCAAAAATTTTCAGAATTGCACCTTGCAATGCGGAGAAATTACTGTTTGTGCATTTACAATATTCATTGATTTTTGCTATTGAAAAACATCATGTTATTCATATACCAGAAATGATTGAAGCTACTGACTGAATGAAAGGAGCTGGCATCTCACTCTCTTTGAATCTTCTTTATCATGCTAAGAGGAGCAGGAAAAAGTAAAAAATTTCAGAATTGCACCTTGCAATGCGGAGAAATTACTGTTTGTGCATTTACAATATTCATTGATTTTTGCCATTGAAAAACGTCCAGAAATGATTGAAGCTACTGACTGAATGAAAGGAGCTGGCATCTCACTCTCTTTGAATCTTCTTTATCATGCTAAGAGGAGCAGGAAAAAGCAAAAATTTTCAGAATTGCACCTTGCAATGCGGAGAAATTACTGTTTGTGCATTTACAATATTCATTGATTTTTGCTATTGAAAAACATCATGTTATTCATATACCAGAAATGATTGAAGCTACTGACTGAATGAAAGGAGCTGGCATCTCACTCTCTTTGAATCTTCTTTATCATGCTAAGAGGAGCAGGAAAAAGCAAAAAATTTCAGAATTGCACCTTGCAATGCGGAGAAATTACAGTTTGTGCATTTACAATATTCATTGATTTTTGCCATTGAAAAACGTCCAGAAATGATTGAAGCTACTGACTGAATGAAAGGAGCTGGCATCTCACTCTCTTTGAATCTTCTTTATCATGCTAAGAGGAGCAGGAAAAAGCAAAAAATTTCAGAATTGCACCTTGCAATGCGGAGAAATTACTGTTTGTGCATTTACAATATTCATTGATTTTTGCCATTGAAAAATGTCCAGAAATGATTGAAGGTACTGACTGAATGAAAGGAGCTGGCATCTCACTCTCTTTGAATCTTCTTTATCATGCTAAGAGGAGCAGGAAAAAGCAAAAAATTTCAGAATTGCACCTTGCAATGCGGAGAAATTACTGTTTGTGCATTTACAATATTCATTGATTTTTGCGATTGAAAAACATCATGTTATTCATATACCAGAAATGATTGAAGCTACTGACTGAATGAAAGGAGCTGGCATCTCACTCTCTTTGAATCTTCTTTATCATGCTTAGAGGAGCAGGAAAAAGCAAAGAATTTCAGAATTGCACCTTGCAATGCGGAGAAATTACTGTTTGTGCATTTACAATATTCATTGATTTTTGCCATTGAAAAACGTCCAGAAATGATTGAAGCTACTGACTGAATGAAAGGAGCTGGCATCTCACTCTCTTTGAATCTTCTTTATCATGCTAAGAGGAGCAGGAAAAAGCAAAAAATTTCAGAATTGCACCTTGCAATGCGGAGAAATTACTGTTTGTGCATTTACAACATTCATTGATTTTTGCGATTGAAAAACATCATGTTATTCATATACCAGAAATGATTGAAGCTACTGACTGAATGAAAGGAGCTGGCATCTCACTCTCTTTGAATCTTCTTTATCATGCTAAGAGGAGCAGGAAAAAGTAAAAAATTTCAGAATTGCACCTTGCAATGCGGAGAAATTACTGTTTGTGCATTTACAATATTCATTGATTTTTGCCATTGAAAAACGTCCAGAAATGATTGAAGCTACTGACTGAATGAAAGGAGCTGGCATCTCACTCTCTTTGAATCTTCTTTATCATGCTAAGAGGAGCAGGAAAAAGCAAAAAATTTCAGAATTGCACCTTGCAATGCGGAGAAATTACTGTTTGTGCATTTACAATATTCATTGATTTTTGCTATTGAAAAACATCATGTTATTCATATACCAGAAATGATTGAAGCTACTGACTGAATGAAAGGAGCTGGCATCTCACTCTCTTTGAATCTTCTTTATCATGCTAAGAGGAGCAGGAAAAAGCAAAAAATTTCAGAATTGCACCTTGCAATGCGGAGAAATTACAGTTTGTGCATTTACAATATTCATTGATTTTTGCCATTGAAAAACGTCCAGAAATGATTGAAGCTACTGACTGAATGAAAGGAGCTGGCATCTCACTCTCTTTGAATCTTCTTTATCATGCTAAGAGGAGCAGGAAAAAGCAAAAAATTTCAGAATTGCACCTTGCAATGCGGAGAAATTACTGTTTGTGCATTTACAATATTCATTGATTTTTGCCATTGAAAAACGTCCAGAAATGATTGAAGGTACTGACTGAATGAAAGGAGCTGGCATCTCACTCTCTTTGAATCTTCTTTATCATGCTAAGAGGAGCAGGAAAAAGCAAAAAATTTCAGAATTGCACCTTGCAATGCGGAGAAATTACTGTTTGTGCATTTACAATATTCATTGATTTTTGCGATTGAAAAACATCATGTTATTCATATACCAGAAATGATTGAAGCTACTGACTGAATGAAAGGAGCTGGCATCTCACTCTCTTTGAATCTTCTTTATCATGCTAAGAGGAGCAGGAAAAAGTAAAAAATTTCAGAATTGCACCTTGCAATGCGGAGAAATTACTGTTTGTGCATTTACAATATTCAATGATTTTTGCCATTGAAAAACGTCCAGAAATGATTGAAGCTACTGACTGAATGAAAGGAGCTGGCATCTCACTCTCTTTGAATCTTCTTTATCATGCTAAGAGGAGCAGGAAAAAGTAAAAAATTTCAGAATTGCACCTTGCAATGCGGAGAAATTACTGTTTGTGCATTTATAATATTCAATGATTTTTGCCATTGAAAAACGTCCAGAAATGATTGAAGCTACTGACTGAACGAAAGGAGCTGGCATCTCACTCTCTTTGAATCTTCTTTATCATGCTAAGAGGAGCAGGAAAAAGCAAAAAATTTCAGAATTGCACCTTGCAATGCGGAGAAATTACTGTTTGTGCATTTACAATATTCATTGATTTTTGCCATTGAAAAACATCATGTTATTCATATACCAGAAATGATTGAAGCTACTGACTGAATGAAAGGAGCTGGCATCTCACTCTCTTTGAATCTTCTTTATCATGCTAAGAGGAGCAGGAAAAAGTAAAAAATTTCAGAATTGCACCTTGCAATGCGGAGAAATTACTGTTTGTGCATTTACAATATTCATTGATTTTTGCCATTGAAAAACGTCCAGAAATGATTGAAGCTACTGACTGAATGAAAGGAGCTGGCATCTCACTCTCTTTGAATCTTCTTTATCATGCTAAGAGGAGCAGGAAAAAGCAAAAAATTTCAGAATTGCACCTTGCAATGCGGAGAAATTACTGTTTGTGCATTTACAATATTCATTGATTTTTGCTATTGAAAAACATCATGTTATTCATATACCAGAAATGATTGAAGCTACTGACTGAATGAAAGGAGCTGGCATCTCACTCTCTTTGAATCTTCTTTATCATGCTAAGAGGAGCAGGAAAAAGCAAAAAATTTCAGAATTGCACCTTGCAATGCGGAGAAATTACAGTTTGTGCATTTACAATATTCATTGATTTTTGCCATTGAAAAACGTCCAGAAATGATTGAAGCTACTGACTGAATGAAAGGAGCTGGCATCTCACTCTCTTTGAATCTTCTTTATCATGCTAAGAGGAGCAGGAAAAAGCAAAAAATTTCAGAATTGCACCTTGCAATGCGGAGAAATTACTGTTTGTGCATTTACAATATTCATTGATTTTTGCCATTGAAAAACGTCCAGAAATGATTGAAGGTACTGACTGAATGAAAGGAGCTGGCATCTCACTCTCTTTGAATCTTCTTTATCATGCTAAGAGGAGCAGGAAAAAGCAAAAAATTTCAGAATTGCACCTTGCAATGCGGAGAAATTACTGTTTGTGCATTTACAATATTCATTGATTTTTGCGATTGAAAAACATCATGTTATTCATATACCAGAAATGATTGAAGCTACTGACTGAATGAAAGGAGCTGGCATCTCACTCTCTTTGAATCTTCTTTATCATGCTAAGAGGAGCAGGAAAAAGTAAAAAATTTCAGAATTGCACCTTGCAATGCGGAGAAATTACTGTTTGTGCATTTACAATATTCAATGATTTTTGCTATTGAAAAACGTCCAGAAATGATTGAAGCTACTGACTGAATGAAAGGAGCTGGCATCTCACTCTCTTTGAATCTTCTTTATCATGCTAAGAGGAGCAGGAAAAAGTAAAAAATTTCAGAATTGCACCTTGCAATGCGGAGAAATTACTGTTTGTGCATTTATAATATTCAATGATTTTTGCCATTGAAAAACGTCCAGAAATGATTGAAGCTACTGACTGAACGAAAGAAGCTGGCATCTCACTCTCTTTGAATCTTCTTTATCATGCTAAGAGGAGCAGGAAAAAGCAAAAAATTTCAGAATTGCACCTTGCAATGCGGAGAAATTACTGTTTGTGCATTTACAATATTCATTGATTTTTGCCATTGAAAAACATCATGTTATTCATGTACCAGAAATGTTTGAAGCTACTGACTGAATGAAAGGAGCTGGCATCTCACTCTCTTTGAATCTTCTTTATCATGCTAAGAGGAGCAGGAAAAAGCAAAAAATTTCAGAATTGCACATTGCAATGCGGAGAAATTACTGTTTGTGCATTTACAATATTCATTGATTTTTGCCATTGAAAAACGTCCAGAAATGATTGAAGCTACTGACTGAATGAAAGGAGCTGGCATCTCACTCTCTTTGAATCTTCTTTATCATGCTAAGAGGAGCATGAAAAAGCAAAAAATTTCAGAATTGCACCTTGCAATGCGGAGAAATTACTGTTTGTGCATTTACAATATTCATTGATTTTTGCCATTGAAAAATGTCCAGAAATGATTGAAGCTACTGACTGAATGAAAGGAGCTGGCATCTCACTCTCTTTGAATCTTCTTTATCATGCTAAGAGGAGCAGGAAAAAGCAAAAAATTTCAGAATTGCGCCTTGCAATGCGGAGAAATTACTGTTTGTGCATTTAAAAAATTCATTGATTTTTGCCATTGAAAAACATCATGTTATTCATATACCAGAAATGATTGAAGCTACTGACTGAAGGAAAGGATCTGGCATCTCACTCTCTTTGAATCTTCTTTATCATGCTAAGAGGAGCAGGAAAAAGCAAAAAATTTCAGAATTGCACCTTGCAATGCGGAGAAATTACTGTTTGTGCATTTACAATATTCATTGATTTTTGCCATTGAAAAACGTCCAGAAATGATTGAAGCTACTGACTGAATGAAAGGAGCTGGCATCTCACTCTCTTTGAATCTTCTTTATCATGCTAAGAGGAGCAGGAAAAAGCAAAAAATTTCAGAATTGCACATTGCAATGCGGAGAAATTACTGTTTGTGCATTTACAATATTCATTGATTTTTGCCATTGAAAAACGTCCAGAAATGATTGAAGCTACTGACTGAATGAAAGGAGCTGGCATCTCACTCTCTTTGAATCTTCTTTATCATGCTAAGAGGAGCAGGAAAAAGCAAAAAATTTCAGAATTGCACCTTGCAATGCGGAGAAATTACTGTTTGTGCATTTACAATATTCATTGATTTTTGCCATTGAAAAATGTCCAGAAATGATTGAAGCTACTGACTGAATGAAAGGAGCTGGCATCTCACTCTCTTTGAATCTTCTTTATCATGCTAAGAGGAGCAGGAAAAAGCAAAAAATTTCAGAATTGCGCCTTGCAATGCGGAGAAATTACTGTTTGTGCATTTACAAAATTCATTGATTTTTGCCATTGAAAAACATCATGTTATTCATATACCAGAAATGATTGAAGCTACTGACTGAAGGAAAGGATCTGGCATCTCACTCTCTTTGAATCTTCTTTATCATGCTAAGAGGAGCAGGAAAAAGCAAAAAGTTTCAGAATTGCACCTTGCAATGCGGAGAAATTACTGTTTGTGCATTTACAATATTCATTGGTTTTTGCCATTGAAAAACGTCCAGAAATGATTGAAGCTACTGACTGAATGAAAGGAGCTGGCATCTCACTCTCTTTGAATCTTCTTTATCATGCTAAGAGGAGCAGGAAAAAGCAAAAAATTTCAGAATTGCACCTTGCAATGCGGAGAAATTACTGTTTGTGCATTTACAATATTCATTGATTTTTGCGATTGAAAAACATCATGTTATTCATATACCAGAAATGATTGAAGCTACTGACTGAATGAAAGGAGCTGGCATCTCACTCTCTTTGAATCTTCTTTATCATGCTAAGAGGAGCAGGAAAAAGTAAAAAATTTCAGAATTGCACCTTGCAATGCGGAGAAATTACTGATTGTGCATTTACAATATTCAAAGATTTTTGCCATTGAAAAACGTCCAGAAATGATTAAAGCTACTGACTGAATGAAAGGAGCTGGCATCTCACTCTCTTTGAATCTTCTTTATCATGCTAAGAGGAGCAGGAAAAAGCAAAAAATTTCAGAATTGCACCTTGCAATGCGGAGAAATTACTGTTTGTGCATTTACAATATTCATTGATTTTTGCCATTGAAAAACGTCCAGAAATGATTGAAGCTACTGACTGAATGAAAGGAGCTGGCATCTCACTCTCTTTGAATCTTCTTTATCATGCTAAGAGGAGCAGGAAAAAGCAAAAAATTTCAGAATTGCACCTTGCAATGCGGAGAAATTACTGTTTGTGCATTTACAATATTCATTGATTTTTGCCATTGAAAAACATCATGTTATTCATATACCAGAAATGATTGAAGCTACTGACTGAATGAAAGGAGCTGGCATCTCACTCTCTTTGAATCTTCTTTATCATGCTAAGAGGAGCAGGAAAAAGTAAAAAATTTCAGAATTGCGCCTTGCAATGCGGAGAAATTACTGTTTGTGCATTTACAAAATTCATTGATTTTTGCCATTGAAAAACATCATGTTATTCATATACCAGAAATGATTGAAGCTACTGACTGAAGGAAAGGATCTGGCATCTCACTCTCTTTGAATCTTCTTTATCATGCTTAGAGGAGCAGGAAAAAGCAAAGAATTTCAGAATTGCACCTTGCAATGCGGAGAAATTACTGTTTGTGCATTTACAATATTCATTGATTTTTGCCATTGAAAAACGTCCAGAAATGATTGAAGCTACTGACTGAATGAAAGGAGCTGGCATCTCACTCTCTTTGAATCTTCTTTATCATGCTAAGAGGAGCAGGAAAAAGCAAAAAATTTCAGAATTGCACCTTGCAATGCGGAGAAATTACTGTTTGTGCATTTACAATATTCATTGATTTTTGCGATTGAAAAACATCATGTTATTCATATACCAGAAATGATTGAAGCTACTGACTGAATGAAAGGAGCTGGCATCTCACTCTCTTTGAATCTTCTTTATCATGCTAAGAGGAGCAGGAAAAAGTAAAAAATTTCAGAATTGCACCTTGCAATGCGGAGAAATTACTGTTTGTGCATTTACAATATTCATTGATTTTTGCCATTGAAAAACGTCCAGAAATGATTGAAGCTACTGACTGAATGAAAGGAGCTGGCATCTCACTCTCTTTGAATCTTCTTTATCATGCTAAGAGGAGCAGGAAAAAGCAAAAAATTTCAGAATTGCACCTTGCAATGCGGAGAAATTACTGTTTGTGCATTTACAATATTCATTGATTTTTGCTATTGAAAAACATCATGTTATTCATATACCAGAAATGATTGAAGCTACTGACTGAATGAAAGGAGCTGGCATCTCACTCTCTTTGAATCTTCTTTATCATGCTAAGAGGAGCAGGAAAAAGCAAAAAATTTCAGAATTGCACCTTGCAATGCGGAGAAATTACAGTTTGTGCATTTACAATATTCATTGATTTTTGCCATTGAAAAACGTCCAGAAATGATTGAAGCTACTGACTGAATGAAAGGAGCTGGCATCTCACTCTCTTTGAATCTTCTTTATCATGCTAAGAGGAGCAGGAAAAAGCAAAAAATTTCAGAATTGCACCTTGCAATGCGGAGAAATTACTGTTTGTGCATTTACAATATTCATTGATTTTTGCCATTGAAAAACGTCCAGAAATGATTGAAGGTACTGACTGAATGAAAGGAGCTGGCATCTCACTCTCTTTGAATCTTCTTTATCATGCTAAGAGGAGCAGGAAAAAGCAAAAAATTTCAGAATTGCACCTTGCAATGCGGAGAAATTACTGTTTGTGCATTTACAATATTCATTGATTTTTGCGATTGAAAAACATCATGTTATTCATATACCAGAAATGATTGAAGTTACTGACTGAATGAAAGGAGCTGGCATCTCACTCTCTTTGAATCTTCTTTATCATGCTTAGAGGAGCAGGAAAAAGCAAAGAATTTCAGAATTGCACCTTGCAATGCGGAGAAATTACTGTTTGTGCATTTACAATATTCATTGATTTTTGCCATTGAAAAACGTCCAGAAATGATTGAAGCTACTGACTGAATGAAAGGAGCTGGCATCTCACTCTCTTTGAATCTTCTTTATCATGCTAAGAGGAGCAGGAAAAAGCAAAAAAATTCAGAATTGCACCTTGCAATGCGGAGAAATTACTGTTTGTGCATTTACAATATTCATTGATTTTTGCGATTGAAAAACATCATGTTATTCATATACCAGAAATGATTGAAGCTACTGACTGAATGAAAGGAGCTGGCATCTCACTCTCTTTGAATCTTCTTTATCATGCTAAGAGGAGCAGGAAAAAGTAAAAAATTTCAGAATTGCACCTTGCAATGCGGAGAAATTACTGTTTGTGCATTTACAATATTCATTGATTTTTGCCATTGAAAAACGTCCAGAAATGATTGAAGCTACTGACTGAATGAAAGGAGCTGGCATCTCACTCTCTTTGAATCTTCTTTATCATGCTAAGAGGAGCAGGAAAAAGCAAAAAATTTCAGAATTGCACCTTGCAATGCGGAGAAATTACTGTTTGTGCATTTACAATATTCATTGATTTTTGCTATTGAAAAACATCATGTTATTCATATACCAGAAATGATTGAAGCTACTGACTGAATGAAAGGAGCTGGCATCTCACTCTCTTTGAATCTTCTTTATCATGCTAAGAGGAGCAGGAAAAAGCAAAAAATTTCAGAATTGCACCTTGCAATGCGGAGAAATTACAGTTTGTGCATTTACAATATTCATTGATTTTTGCCATTGAAAAACGTCCAGAAATGATTGAAGCTACTGACTGAATGAAAGGAGCTGGCATCTCACTCTCTTTGAATCTTCTTTATCATGCTAAGAGGAGCAGGAAAAAGCAAAAAATTTCAGAATTGCACCTTGCAATGCGGAGAAATTACTGTTTGTGCATTTACAATATTCATTGATTTTTGCCATTGAAAAACGTCCAGAAATGATTGAAGGTACTGACTGAATGAAAGGAGCTGGCATCTCACTCTCTTTGAATCTTCTTTATCATGCTAAGAGGAGCAGGAAAAAGCAAAAAATTTCAGAATTGCACCTTGCAGTGCGGAGAAATTACTGTTTGTGCATTTACAATATTCATTAATTTTTGCGATTGAAAAACATCATGTTATTCATATACCAGAAATGATTGAAGCTACTGACTGAATGAAAGGAGCTGGCATCTCACTCTCTTTGAATCTTCTTTATCATGCTAAGAGGAGCAGGAAAAAGTAAAAAATTTCAGAATTGCACCTTGCAATGCGGAGAAATTACTGTTTGTGCATTTACAATATTCAATGATTTTTGCCATTGAAAAACGTCCAGAAATGATTGAAGCTACTGACTGAATGAAAGGAGCTGGCATGTCACTCTCTTTGAATCTTGTTTATCATGCTAAGAGGAGCAGGAAAAAGCAAAAAATTTCAGAATTGCACCTTGCAATGCGGAGAAATTACTGTTTGTGCATTTACAATATTCATTGATTTTTGCCATTGAAAAACGTCCAGAAATGATTGAAGCTACTGACTGAATGAAAGGAGCTGGCATCTCACTCTCTTTGAATCTTCTTTATCATGCTAAGAGGAGCAGGAAAAAGCAAAAAATTTCAGAATTGCACCTTGCAATGCGGAGAAATTACTGTTTGTGCATTTACAATATTCATTGATTTTTGCCATTGAAAAACATCATGTTATTCATATACCAGAAATGATTGAAGCTACTGACTGAATGAAAGGAGCTGGCATCTCACTCTCTTTGAATCTTCTTTATCATGCTAAGAGGAGCAGGAAAAAGTAAAAAATTTCAGAATTGCACCTTGCAATGCTGAGAAATTACTGTTTGTGCATTTATAATATTCAATGATTTTTTCCATTGAAAAACGTCCAGAAATGATTGAAGCTACTGACTGAACGAAAGGAGCTGGCATCTCACTCTCTTTGAATCTTCTTTATCATGCTAAGAGGAGCAGGAAAAAGCAAAAAATTTCAGAATTGCACCTTGCAATGCGGAGAAATTACTGTTTGTGCATTTACAATATTCATTGATTTTTGCCATTGAAAAACATCATGTTATTCATGTACCAGAAATGTTTGAAGCTACTGACTGAATGAAAGTAGCTGGCATCTCACTCTCTTTGAATCTTCTTTATCATGCTAAGAGGAGCAGGAAAAAGCAAAAAATTTCAGAATTGCACATTGCAATGCGGAGAAATTACTGTTTGTGCATTTACAATATTCATTGATTTTTGCCATTGAAAAACGTCCAGAAATGATTGAAGCTACTGACTGAATGAAAGGAGCTGGCATCTCACTCTCTTTGAATCTTCTTTACCATGCTAAGAGGAGCAGGAAAAAGCAAAAAATTTCAGAATTGCACCTTGCAATGCGGAGAAATTACTGTTTGTGCATTTACAATATTCATTGATTTTTGCCATTGAAAAACGTCCAGAAATGATTGAAGCTACTGACTGAATGAAAGGAGCTGGCACCTCACTCTCTTTGAATCTTCTTTATCATGCTAAGAGGAGCAGGAAAAAGCAAAAAATTTCAGAATTGCACCTTGCAATGCGGAGAAATTACTGTTTGTGCATTTACAATATTCATTGATTTTTGCCATTGAAAAATGTCCAGAAATGATTGAAGCTACTGACTGAATGAAAGGAGCTGGCATCTCACTCTCTTTGAATCTTCTTTATCATGCTAAGAGGAGTAGGAAAAAGCAAAAAATTTCAGAATTGCGCCTTGCAATGCGGAGAAATTACTGTTTGTGCATTTACAAAATTCATTGATTTTTGCCATTGAAAAACATCATGTTATTCATATACCAGAAATGATTGAAGCTACTGACTGAAGGAAAGGATCTGGCATCTCACTCTCTTTGAATCTTCTTTATCATGCTAAGAGGAGCAGGAAAAAGCAAAAAATTTCAGAATTGCACCTTGCAATGCGGAGAAATTACTGTTTGCATTTACAATATTCATTGATTTTTGCCATTGAAAAACGTCCAGAAATGATTGAAGCTACTGACTGAATGAAAGGAGCTGGCATCTCACTCTCTTTGAATCTTCTTTATCATGCTAAGAGGAGCAGGAAAAAGCAAAAAATTTCAGAATTGCACATTGCAATGCGGAGAAATTACTGTTTGTGCATTTACAATATTCATTGATTTTTGCCATTGAAAAACGTCCAGAAATGATTGAAGCTACTGACTGAATGAAAGGAGCTGGCATCTCACTCTCTTTGAATCTTCTTTATCATGCTAAGAGGAGCAGGAAAAAGCAAAAAATTTCAGAATTGCACCTTGCAATGCGGAGAAATTACTGTTTGTGCATTTACAATATTCATTGATTTTTGCCATTGAAAAATGTCCAGAAATGATTGAAGCTACTGACTGAATGAAAGGAGCTGGCATCTCACTCTCTTTGAATCTTCTTTATCATGCTAAGAGGAGCAGGAAAAAGCAAAAAATTTCAGAATTGCGCCTTGCAATGCGGAGAAATTACTGTTTGTGCATTTACAAAATTCATTGATTTTTGCCATTGAAAAACATCATGTTATTCATATACCAGAAATGATTGAAGCTACTGACTGAAGGAAAGGATCTGGCATCTCACTCTCTTTGAATCTTCTTTATCATGCTAAGAGGAGCAGGAAAAAGCAAAAAGTTTCAGAATTGCACCTTGCAATGCGGAGAAATTACTGTTTGTGCATTTACAATATTCATTGGTTTTTGCCATTGAAAAACGTCCAGAAATGATTGAAGCTACTGACTGAATGAAAGGAGCTGGCATCTCACTCTCTTTGAATCTTCTTTATCATGCTAAGAGGAGCAGGAAAAAGCAAAAAATTTCAGAATTGCACCTTGCAATGCGGAGAAATTACTGTTTGTGCATTTACAATATTCATTGATTTTTGCGATTGAAAAACATCATGTTATTCATATACCAGAAATGATTGAAGCTACTGACTGAATGAAAGGAGCTGGCATCTCACTCTCTTTGAATCTTCTTTATCATGCTAAGAGGAGCAGGAAAAAGTAAAAAATTTCAGAATTGCACCTTGCAATGCGGAGAAATTACTGATTGTGCATTTACAATATTCAATGATTTTTGCCATTGAAAAACGTCCAGAAATGATTAAAGCTACTGACTGAATGAAAGGAGCTGGCATCTCACTCTCTTTGAATCTTCTTTATCATGCTAAGAGGAGCAGGAAAAAGCAAAAAATTTCAGAATTGCACCTTGCAATGCGGAGAAATTACTGTTTGTGCATTTACAATATTCATTGATTTTTGCCATTGAAAAACGTCCAGAAATGATTGAAGCTACTGACTGAATGAAAGGAGCTGGCATCTCACTCTCTTTGAATCTTCTTTATCATGCTAAGAGGAGCAGGAAAAAGCAAAAAATTTCAGAATTGCACCTTGCAATGCGGAGAAATTACTGTTTGTGCATTTACAATATTCATTGATTTTTGCCATTGAAAAACATCATGTTATTCATATACCAGAAATGATTGAAGCTACTGACTGAATGAAAGGAGCTGGCATCTCACTCTCTTTGAATCTTCTTTATCATGCTAAGAGGAGCAGGAAAAAGTAAAAAATTTCAGAATTGCGCCTTGCAATGCGGAGAAATTACTGTTTGTGCATTTACAAAATTCATTGATTTTTGCCATTGAAAAACATCATGTTATTCATATACCAGAAATGATTGAAGCTACTGACTGAAGGAAAGGATCTGGCATCTCACTCTCTTTGAATCTTCTTTATCATGCTTAGAGGAGCAGGAAAAAGCAAAGAATTTCAGAATTGCACCTTGCAATGCGGAGAAATTACTGTTTGTGCATTTACAATATTCATTGATTTTTGCCATTGAAAAACGTCATGAAATGATTGAAGCTACTGACTGAATGAAAGGAGCTGGCATCTCACTCTCTTTGAATCTTCTTTATCATGCTAAGAGGAGCAGGAAAAAGCAAAAAATTTCAGAATTGCACCTTGCAATGCGGAGAAATTACTGTTTGTGCATTTACAATATTCATTGATTTTTGCGATTGAAAAACATCATGTTATTCATATACCAGAAATGATTGAAGCTACTGACTGAATGAAAGGAGCTGGCATCTCACTCTCTTTGAATCTTCTTTATCATGCTAAGAGGAGCAGGAAAAAGCAAAAAATTTCAGAATTGCACCTTGCAATGCGGAGAAATTACTGTTTGTGCATTTACAATATTCATTGATTTTTGCGATTGAAAAACATCATGTTATTCATATACCAGAAATGATTGAAGCTACTGACTGAATGAAAGGAGCTGGCATCTCACTCTCTTTGAATCTTCTTTATCATGCTAAGAGGAGCAGGAAAAAGCAAAAAATTTCAGAATTGCACCTTGCAATGCGGAGAAATTACAGTTTGTGCATTTACAATATTCATTGATTTTTGCCATTGAAAAACGTCCAAAAATGATTGAAGCTACTGACTGAATGATAGGAGCTGGCATCTCACTCTCTTTGAATCTTCTTTATCATGCTAAGAGGAGCAGGAAAAAGCAAAAAATTTCAGAATTGCACCTTGCAATGCGGAGAAATTACTGTTTGTGCATTTACAATATTCATTTATTTTTGCCATTGAAAAACGTCCAGAAATGATTGAAGGTACTGACTGAATGAAAGGAGCTGGCATCTCACTCTCTTTGAATCTTCTTTATCATGCTAAGAGGAGCAGGAAAAAGCAAAAAATTTCAGAATTGCACCTTGCAATGCGGAGAAATTACTGTTTGTGCATTTACAATATTCATTGATTTTTGCCATTGAAAAACGTCCAGAAATGATTGAAGCTACTGACAGAATGAAAGGAGCTGGCATCTCACTCTCTTTGAATCTTCTTTATCATGCTAAGAGGAGCAGGAAAAAGCAAAAAATTTCAGAATTGCACCTTGCAATGCGGAGAAATTACTGTTTGTGCATTTACAATATTCATTGATTTTTGCCATTGAAAAATGTCCAGAAATGATTGAAGCTACTGACTGAATGAAAGGAGCTGGCATCTCACTCTCTTTGAATCTTCTTTATCATGCTAAGAGGAGCAGGAAAAAGCAAAAAATTTCAGAATTGCGCCTTGCAATGCGGAGAAATTACTGTTTGTGCATTTACAAAATTCATTGATTTTTGCCATTGAAAAACATCATGTTATTCATATACCAGAAATGATTGAAGCTACTGACTGAAGGAAAGGATCTGGCATCTCACTCTCTTTGAATCTTCTTTATCATGCTTAGAGGAGCAGGAAAAAGCAAAAAATTTCAGAATTGCACCTTGCAATGCGGAGAAATTACTGTTTGTGCATTTACAATATTCATTGATTTTTGCCATTGAAAAACGTCCAGAAATTATTGAAGCTACTGACTGAATGAAAGGAGCTGGCATCTCACTCTCTTTGAATCTTCTTTATCATGCTAAGAGGAGCAGGAAAAAGCAAAAAATTTCAGAATTGCACCTTGCAATGCGGAGAAATTACTGTTTGTGCATTTACAATATTCATTGATTTTTGCGATTGAAAAACATCATGTTATTCATATACCAGAAATGATTGAAGCTACTGACTGAATGAAAGGAGCTGGCATCTCACTCTCTTTGAATCTTCTTTATCATGCTAAGAGGAGCAGGAAAAAGTAAAAAATTTCAGAATTGCACCTTGCAATGCGGAGAAATTACTGTTTGTGCATTTACAATATTCAATGATTTTTGCCATTGAAAAACGTCCAGAAATGATTGAAGCTACTGACTGAATGAAAGGAGCTGGCATCTCACTCTCTTTGAATCTTGTTTATCATGCTAAGAGGAGCAGGAAAAAGCAAAAAATTTCAGAATTGCACCTTGCAATGCGGAGAAATTACTGTTTGTGCATTTACAATATTCATTGATTTTTGCCATTGAAAAACGTCCAGAAATGATTGAAGCTACTGACTGAATGAAAGGAGCTGGCATCTCACTCTCTTTGAATCTTCTTTATCATGCTAAGAGGAGCAGGAAAAAGCAAAAAATTTCAGAATTGCACCTTGCAATGCGGAGAAATTACTGTTTGTGCATTTACAATATTCATTGATTTTTGCCATTGAAAAACATCATGTTATTCATATACCAGAAATGATTGAAGCTACTGACTGAATGAAAGGAGCTGGCATCTCACTCTCTTTGAATCTTCTTTATCATGCTAAGAGGAGCAGGAAAAAGTAAAAAATTTCAGAATTGCACCTTGCAATGCGGAGAAATTACTGTTTGTGCATTTATAATATTCAATGATTTTTGCCATTGAAAAACGTCCAGAAATGATTGAAGCTACTGACTGAACGAAAGGAGCTGGCATCTCACTCTCTTTGAATCTTCTTTATCATGCTAAGAGGAGCAGGAAAAAGCAAAAAATTTCAGAATTGCACCTTGCAATGCGGAGAAATTACTGTTTGTGCATTTACAATATTCATTGATTTTTGCCATTGAAAAACATCATGTTATTCATGTACCAGAAATGTTTGAAGCTACCGACTGAATGAAAGGAGCTGGCATCTCACTCTCTTTGAATCTTCTTTATCATGCTAAGAGGAGCAGGAAAAAGCAAAAAATTTCAGAATTGCACATTGCAATGCGGAGAAATTACTGTTTGTGCATTTACAATATTCATTGATTTTTGCCATTGAAAAACGTCCAGAAATGATTGAAGCTACTGACTGAATGAAAGGAGCTGGCATCTCACTCTCTTTGAATCTTCTTTATCATGCTAAGAGGAGCAGGAAAAAGCAAAAAATTTCAGAATTGCACCTTGCAATGCGGAGAAATTACTGTTTGTGCATTTACAATATTCATTGATTTTTGCCATTGAAAAATGTCCAGAAATGATTGAAGCTACTGACTGAATGAAAGGAGCTGGCATCTCACTCTCTTTGAATCTTCTTTATCATGCTAAGAGGAGCAGGAAAAAGCAAAAAATTTCAGAATTGCACCTTGCAATGCGGAGAAATTACTGTTTGTGCATTTACAATATTCATTGATTTTTGCCATTGAAAAATGTCCAGAAATGATTGAAGCTACTGACTGAATGAAAGGAGCTGGCATCTCACTCTCTTTGAATCTTCTTTATCATGCTAAGAGGAGCAGGAAAAAGCAAAAAATTTCAGAATTGCGCCTTGCAATGCGGAGAAATTACTGTTTGTGCATTTACAAAATTCATTGATTTTTGCCATTGAAAAACATCATGTTATTCATATACCAGAAATGATTGAAGCTACTGACTGAAGGAAAGGATCTGGCATCTCACTCTCTTTGAATCTTCTTTATCATGCTAAGAGGAGCAGGAAAAAGCAAAAAGTTTCAGAATTGCACCTTGCAATGCGGAGAAATTACTGTTTGTGCATTTACAATATTCATTGGTTTTTGCCATTGAAAAACGTCCAGAAATGATTGAAGCTACTGACTGAATGAAAGGAGCTGGCATCTCACTCTCTTTGAATCTTCTTTATCATGCTAAGAGGAGCAGGAAAAAGCAAAAAATTTCAGAATTGCACCTTGCAATGCGGAGAAATTACTGTTTGTGCATTTACAATATTCATTGATTTTTGCGATTGAAAAACATCATGTTATTCATATACCAGAAATGATTGAAGCTACTGACTGAATGAAAGGAGCTGGCATCTCACTCTCTTTGAATCTTCTTTATCATGCTAAGAGGAGCAGGAAAAAGTAAAAAATTTCAGAATTGCACCTTGCAATGCGGAGAAATTACTGATTGTGCATTTACAATATTCAATGATTTTTGCCATTGAAAAACGTCCAGAAATGATTAAAGCTACTGACTGAATGAAAGGAGCTGGCATCTCACTCTCTTTGAATCTTCTTTATCATGCTAAGAGGAGCAGGAAAAAGCAAAAAATTTCAGAATTGCACCTTGCAATGCGGAGAAATTACTGTTTGTGCATTTACAATATTCATTGATTTTTGCCATTGAAAAACGTCCAGAAATGATTGAAGCTACTGACTGAATGAAAGGAGCTGGCATCTCACTCTCTTTGAATCTTCTTTATCATGCTAAGAGGAGCAGGAAAAAGCAAAAAATTTCAGAATTGCACCTTGCAATGCGGAGAAATTACTGTTTGTGCATTTACAATATTCATTGATTTTTGCCATTGAAAAACATCATGTTATTCATATACCAGAAATGATTGAAGCTACTGACTGAATGAAAGGAGCTGGCATCTCACTCTCTTTGAATCTTCTTTATCATGCTAAGAGGAGCAGGAAAAAGTAAAAAATTTCAGAATTGCGCCTTGCAATGCGGAGAAATTACTGTTTGTGCATTTACAAAATTCATTGATTTTTGCCATTGAAAAACATCATGTTATTCATATACCAGAAATGATTGAAGCTACTGACTGAAGGAAAGGATCTGGCATCTCACTCTCTTTGAATCTTCTTTATCATGCTTAGAGGAGCAGGAAAAAGCAAAGAATTTCAGAATTGCACCTTGCAATGCGGAGAAATTACTGTTTGTGCATTTACAATATTCATTGATTTTTGCCATTGAAAAACGTCCAGAAATGATTGAAGCTACTGACTGAATGAAAGGAGCTGGCATCTCACTCTCTTTGAATCTTCTTTATCATGCTAAGAGGAGCAGGAAAAAGCAAAAAATTTCAGAATTGCACCTTGCAATGCGGAGAAATTACTGTTTGTGCATTTACAATATTCATTGATTTTTGCGATTGAAAAACATCATGTTATTCATATACCAGAAATGATTGAAGCTACTGACTGAATGAAAGGAGCTGGCATCTCACTCTCTTTGAATCTTCTTTATCATGCTAAGAGGAGCAGGAAAAAGTAAAACATTTCAGAATTGCACCTTGCAATGCGGAGAAATTACTGTTTGTGCATTTACAATATTCATTGATTTTTGCCATTGAAAAACGTCCAGAAATGATTGAAGCTACTGACTGAATGAAAGGAGCTGGCATCTCACTCTCTTTGAATCTTCTTTATCATGCTAAGAGGAGCAGGAAAAAGTAAAAAATTTCAGAATTGCGCCTTGCAATGCGGAGAAATTACTGTTTGTGCATTTACAAAATTCATTGATTTTTGCCATTGAAAAACATCATGTTATTCATATACCAGAAATGATTGAAGCTACTGACTGAAGGAAAGGATCTGGCATCTCACTCTCTTTGAATCTTCTTTATCATGCTTAGAGGAGCAGGAAAAAGCAAAGAATTTCAGAATTGCACCTTGCAATGCGGAGAAATTACTGTTTGTGCATTTACAATATTCATTGATTTTTGCCATTGAAAAACGTCCAGAAATGATTGAAGCTACTGACTGAATGAAAGGAGCTGGCATCTCACTCTCTTTGAATCTTCTTTATCATGCTAAGAGGAGCAGGAAAAAGCAAAAAATTTCAGAATTGCACCTTGCAATGCGGAGAAATTACTGTTTGTGCATTTACAATATTCATTGATTTTTGCGATTGAAAAACATCATGTTATTCATATACCAGAAATGATTGAAGCTACTGACTGAATGAAAGGAGCTGGCATCTCACTCTCTTTGAATCTTCTTTATCATGCTAAGTGGAGCAGGAAAAAGTAAAAAATTTCAGAATTGCACCTTGCAATGCGGAGAAATTACTGTTTGTGCATTTACAATATTCATTGATTTTTGCCATTGAAAAACGTCCAGAAATGATTGAAGCTACTGACTGAATGAAAGGAGCTGGCATCTCACTCTCTTTGAATCTTCTTTATCATGCTAAGAGGAGCAGGAAAAAGCAAAAAATTTCAGAATTGCACCTTGCAATGCGGAGAAATTACTGTTTGTGCATTTACAATATTCATTGATTTTTGCTATTGAAAAACATCATGTTATTCATATACCAGAAATGATTGAAGCTACTGACTGAATGAAAGGAGCTGGCATCTCACTCTCTTTGAATCTTCTTTATCATGCTAAGAGGAGCAGGAAAAAGCAAAAAATTTCAGAATTGCACCTTGCAATGCGGAGAAATTACAGTTTGTGCATTTACAATATTCATTGATTTTTGCCATTGAAAAACGTCCAGAAATGATTGAAGCTACTGACTGAATGAAAGGAGATGGCATCTCACTCTCTTTGAATCTTCTTTATCATGCTAAGAGGAGCAGGAAAAAGCAAAAAATTTCAGAATTGCACCTTGCAATGCGGAGAAATTACTGTTTGTGCATTTACAATATTCATTGATTTTTGCCATTGAAAAACGTCCAGAAATGATTGAAGGTACTGACTGAATGAAAGGAGCTGGCATCTCACTCTCTTTGAATCTTCTTTATCATGCTAAGAGGAGCAGGAAAAAGCAAAAAATTTCAGAATTGCACCTTGCAATGCGGAGAAATTACTGTTTGTGCATTTACAATATTCATTGATTTTTGCGATTGAAAAACATCATGTTATTCATATACCAGAAATGATTGAAGCTACTGACTGAATGAAAGGAGCTGGCATCTCACTCTCTTTGAATCTTCTTTATCATGCTTAGAGGAGCAGGAAAAAGCAAAGAATTTCAGAATTGCACCTTGCAATGCGGAGAAATTACTGTTTGTGCATTTACAATATTCATTGATTTTTGCCATTGAAAAACGTCCAGAAATGATTGAAGCTACTGACTGAATGAAAGGAGCTGGCATCTCACTCTCTTTGAATCTTCTTTATCATGCTAAGAGGAGCAGGAAAAAGCAAAAAAATTCAGAATTGCACCTTGCAATGCGGAGAAATTACTGTTTGTGCATTTACAATATTCATTGATTTTTGCGATTGAAAAACATCATGTTATTCATATACCAGAAATGATTGAAGCTACTGACTGAATGAAAGGAGCTGGCATCTCACTCTCTTTGAATCTTCTTTATCATGCTAAGAGGAGCAGGAAAAAGTAAAAAATTTCAGAATTGCACCTTGCAATGCGGAGAAATTACTGTTTGTGCATTTACAATATTCATTGATTTTTGCTATTGAAAAACATCATGTTATTCATATACCAGAAATGATTGAAGCTACTGACTGAATGAAAGGAGCTGGCATCTCACTCTCTTTGAATCTTCTTTATCATGCTAAGAGGAGCAGGAAAAAGCAAAAAATTTCAGAATTGCACCTTGCAATGCGGAGAAATTACAGTTTGTGCATTTACAATATTCATTGATTTTTGCCATTGAAAAACGTCCAGAAATGATTGAAGCTACTGACTGAATGAAAGGAGCTGGCATCTCACTCTCTTTGAATCTTCTTTATCATGCTAAGAGGAGCAGGAAAAAGCAAAAAATTTCAGAATTGCACCTTGCAATGCGGAGAAATTACTGTTTGTGCATTTACAATATTCATTGATTTTTGCTATTGAAAAACATCATGTTATTCATATACCAGAAATGATTGAAGCTACTGACTGAATGAAAGGAGCTGGCATCTCACTCTCTTTGAATCTTCTTTATCATGCTAAGAGGAGCAGGAAAAAGCAAAAAATTTCAGAATTGCACCTTGCAATGCGGAGAAATTACAGTTTGTGCATTTACAATATTCATTGATTTTTGCCATTGAAAAACGTCCAGAAATGATTGAAGCTACTGACTGAATGAAAGGAGCTGGCATCTCACTCTCTTTGAATCTTCTTTATCATGCTAAGAGGAGCAGGAAAAAGCAAAAAATTTCAGAATTGCACCTTGCAATGCGGAGAAATTACTGTTTGTGCATTTACAATATTCATTGATTTTTGCCATTGAAAAACGTCCAGAAATGATTGAAGGTACTGACTGAATGAAAGGAGCTGGCATCTCACTCTCTTTGAATCTTCTTTATCATGCTAAGAGGAGCAGGAAAAAGCAAAAAATTTCAGAATTGCACCTTGCAGTGCAGAGAAATTACTGTTTGTGCATTTACAATATTCATTAATTTTTGCGATTGAAAAACATCATGTTATTCATATACCAGAAATGATTGAAGCTACTGACTGAATGAAAGGAGCTGGCATCTCACTCTCTTTGAATCTTCTTTATCATGCTAAGAGGAGCAGGAAAAAGTAAAAAATTTCAGAATTGCACCTTGCAATGCGGAGAAATTACTGTTTGTGCATTTACAATATTCAATGATTTTTGCCATTGAAAAACGTCCAGAAATGATTGAAGCTACTGACTGAATGAAAGGAGCTGGCATGTCACTCTCTTTGAATCTTGTTTATCATGCTAAGAGGAGCAGGAAAAAGCAAAAAATTTCAGAATTGCACCTTGCAATGCGGAGAAATTACTGTTTGTGCATTTACAATATTCATTGATTTTTGCCATTGAAAAACGTCCAGAAATGATTGAAGCTACTGACTGAATGAAAGGAGCTGGCATCTCACTCTCTTTGAATCTTCTTTATCATGCTAAGAGGAGCAGGAAAAAGCAAAAAATTTCAGAATTGCACCTTGCAATGCGGAGAAATTACTGTTTGTGCATTTACAATATTCATTGATTTTTGCCATTGAAAAACATCATGTTATTCATATACCAGAAATGATTGAAGCTACTGACTGAATGAAAGGAGCTGGCATCTCACTCTCTTTGAATCTTCTTTATCATGCTAAGAGGAGCAGGAAAAAGTAAAAAATTTCAGAATTGCACCTTGCAATGCGGAGAAATTACTGTTTGTGCATTTATAATATTCAATGATTTTTTCCATTGAAAAACGTCCAGAAATGATTGAAGCTACTGACTGAACGAAAGGAGCTGGCATCTCACTCTCTTTGAATCTTCTTTATCATGCTAAGAGGAGCAGGAAAAAGCAAAAAATTTCAGAATTGCACCTTGCAATGCGGAGAAATTACTGTTTGTGCATTTACAATATTCATTGATTTTTGCCATTGAAAAACATCATGTTATTCATGTACCAGAAATGTTTGAAGCTACTGACTGAATGAAAGTAGCTGGCATCTCACTCTCTTTGAATCTTCTTTATCATGCTAAGAGGAGCAGGAAAAAGCAAAAAATTTCAGAATTGCACATTGCAATGCGGAGAAATTACTGTTTGTGCATTTACAATATTCATTGATTTTTGCCATTGAAAAACGTCCAGAAATGATTGAAGCTACTGACTGAATGAAAGGAGCTGGCATCTCACTCTCTTTGAATCTTCTTTATCATGCTAAGAGGAGCAGGAAAAAGCAAAAAATTTCAGAATTGCACCTTGCAATGCGGAGAAATTACTGTTTGTGCATTTACAATATTCATTGATTTTTGCCATTGAAAAACGTCCAGAAATGATTGAAGCTACTGACTGAATGAAAGGAGCTGGCATCTCACTCTCTTTGAATCTTCTTTATCATGCTAAGAGGAGCAGGAAAAAGCAAAAAATTTCAGAATTGCACCTTGCAATGCGGAGAAATTACTGTTTGTGCATTTACAATATTCATTGATTTTTGCCATTGAAAAATGTCCAGAAATGATTGAAGCTACTGACTGAATGAAAGGAGCTGGCATCTCACTCTCTTTGAATCTTCTTTATCATGCTAAGAGGAGTAGGAAAAAGCAAAAAATTTCAGAATTGCGCCTTGCAATGCGGAGAAATTACTGTTTGTGCATTTACAAAATTCATTGATTTTTGCCATTGAAAAACATCATGTTATTCATATACCAGAAATGATTGAAGCTACTGACTGAAGGAAAGGATCTGGCATCTCACTCTCTTTGAATCTTCTTTATCATGCTAAGAGGAGCAGGAAAAAGCAAAAAATTTCAGAATTGCACCTTGCAATGCGGAGAAATTACTGTTTGCATTTACAATATTCATTGATTTTTGCCATTGAAAAACGTCCAGAAATGATTGAAGCTACTGACTGAATGAAAGGAGCTGGCATCTCACTGTCTTTGAATCTTCTTTATCATGCTAAGAGGAGCAGGAAAAAGCAAAAAATTTCAGAATTGCACATTGCAATGCGGAGAAATTACTGTTTGTGCATTTACAATATTCATTGATTTTTGCCATTGAAAAACGTCCAGAAATGATTGAAGCTACTGACTGAATGAAAGGAGCTGGCATCTCACTCTCTTTGAATCTTCTTTATCATGCTAAGAGGAGCAGGAAAAAGCAAAAAATTTCAGAATTGCACCTTGCAATGCGGAGAAATTACTGTTTGTGCATTTACAAAATTCATTGATTTTTGCCATTGAAAAACATCATGTTATTCATATACCAGAAATGATTGAAGCTACTGACTGAAGGAAAGGATCTGGCATCTCACTCTCTTTGAATCTTCTTTATCATGCTAAGAGGAGCAGGAAAAAGCAAAAAGTTTCAGAATTGCACCTTGCAATGCGGAGAAATTACTGTTTGTGCATTTACAATATTCATTGGTTTTTGCCATTGAAAAACGTCCAGAAATGATTGAAGCTACTGACTGAATGAAAGGAGCTGGCATCTCACTCTCTTTGAATCTTCTTTATCATGCTAAGAGGAGCAGGAAAAAGCAAAAAATTTCAGAATTGCACCTTGCAATGCGGAGAAATTACTGTTTGTGCATTTACAATATTCATTGATTTTTGCGATTGAAAAACATCATGTTATTCATATACCAGAAATGATTGAAGCTACTGACTGAATGAAAGGAGCTGGCATCTCACTCTCTTTGAATCTTCTTTATCATGCTAAGAGGAGCAGGAAAAAGTAAAAAATTTCAGAATTGCACCTTGCAATGCGGAGAAATTACTGATTGTGCATTTACAATATTCAATGATTTTTGCCATTGAAAAACGTCCAGAAATGATTAAAGCTACTGACTGAATGAAAGGAGCTGGCATCTCACTCTCTTTGAATCTTCTTTATCATGCTAAGAGGAGCAGGAAAAAGCAAAAAATTTCAGAATTGCACCTTGCAATGCGGAGAAATTACTGTTTGTGCATTTACAATATTCATTGATTTTTGCCATTGAAAAACGTCCAGAAATGATTGAAGCTACTGACTGAATGAAAGGAGCTGGCATCTCACTCTCTTTGAATCTTCTTTATCATGCTAAGAGGAGCAGGAAAAAGCAAAAAATTTCAGAATTGCACCTTGCAATGCGGAGAAATTACTGTTTGTGCATTTACAATATTCATTGATTTTTGCTATTGAAAAACATCATGTTATTCATATACCAGAAATGATTGAAGCTACTGACTGAATGAAAGGAGCTGGCATCTCACTCTCTTTGAATCTTCTTTATCATGCTAAGAGGAGCAGGAAAAAGCAAAAAATTTCAGAATTGCACCTTGCAATGCGGAGAAATTACAGTTTGTGCATTTACAATATTCATTGATTTTTGCCATTGAAAAACGTCCAGAAATGATTGAAGCTACTGACTGAATGAAAGGAGCTGGCATCTCACTCTCTTTGAATCTTCTTTATCATGCTAAGAGGAGCAGGAAAAAGCAAAAAATTTCAGAATTGCACCTTGCAATGCGGAGAAATTACTGTTTGTGCATTTACAATATTCATTGATTTTTGCCATTGAAAAACGTCCAGAAATGATTGAAGGTACTGACTGAATGAAAGGAGCTGGCATCTCACTCTCTTTGAATCTTCTTTATCATGCTAAGAGGAGCAGGAAAAAGCAAAAAATTTCAGAATTGCACCTTGCAATGCGGAGAAATTACTGTTTGTGCATTTACAATATTCATTGATTTTTGCGATTGAAAAACATCATGTTATTCATATACCAGAAATGATTGAAGCTACTGACTGAATGAAAGGAGCTGGCATCTCACTCTCTTTGAATCTTCTTTATCATGCTTAGAGGAGCAGGAAAAAGCAAAGAATTTCAGAATTGCACCTTGCAATGCGGAGAAATTACTGTTTGTGCATTTACAATATTCATTGATTTTTGCCATTGAAAAACGTCCAGAAATGATTGAAGCTACTGACTGAATGAAAGGAGCTGGCATCTCACTCTCTTTGAATCTTCTTTATCATGCTAAGAGGAGCAGGAAAAAGCAAAAAAATTCAGAATTGCACCTTGCAATGCGGAGAAATTACTGTTTGTGCATTTACAATATTCATTGATTTTTGCGATTGAAAAACATCATGTTATTCATATACCAGAAATGATTGAAGCTACTGACTGAATGAAAGGAGCTGGCATCTCACTCTCTTTGAATCTTCTTTATCATGCTAAGAGGAGCAGGAAAAAGTAAAAAATTTCAGAATTGCACCTTGCAATGCGGAGAAATTACTGTTTGTGCATTTACAATATTCATTGATTTTTGCTATTGAAAAACATCATGTTATTCATATACCAGAAATGATTGAAGCTACTGACTGAATGAAAGGAGCTGGCATCTCACTCTCTTTGAATCTTCTTTATCATGCTAAGAGGAGCAGGAAAAAGCAAAAAATTTCAGAATTGCACCTTGCAATGCGGAGAAATTACAGTTTGTGCATTTACAATATTCATTGATTTTTGCCATTGAAAAACGTCCAGAAATGATTGAAGCTACTGACTGAATGAAAGGAGCTGGCATCTCACTCTCTTTGAATCTTCTTTATCATGCTAAGAGGAGCAGGAAAAAGCAAAAAATTTCAGAATTGCACCTTGCAATGCGGAGAAATTACTGTTTGTGCATTTACAATATTCATTGATTTTTGCTATTGAAAAACATCATGTTATTCATATACCAGAAATGATTGAAGCTACTGACTGAATGAAAGGAGCTGGCATCTCACTCTCTTTGAATCTTCTTTATCATGCTAAGAGGAGCAGGAAAAAGCAAAAAATTTCAGAATTGCACCTTGCAATGCGGAGAAATTACAGTTTGTGCATTTACAATATTCATTGATTTTTGCCATTGAAAAACGTCCAGAAATGATTGAAGCTACTGACTGAATGAAAGGAGCTGGCATCTCACTCTCTTTGAGTCTTCTTTATCATGCTAAGAGGAGCAGGAAAAAGCAAAAAATTTCAGAATTGCACCTTGCAATGCGGAGAAATTACTGTTTGTGCATTTACAATATTCATTGATTTTTGCCATTGAAAAACGTCCAGAAATGATTGAAGGTACTGACTGAATGAAAGGAGCTGGCATCTCACTCTCTTTGAATCTTCTTTATCATGCTAAGAGGAGCAGGAAAAAGCAAAAAATTTCAGAATTGCACCTTGCAGTGCGGAGAAATTACTGTTTGTGCATTTACAATATTCATTAATTTTTGCGATTGAAAAACATCATGTTATTCATATACCAGAAATGATTGAAGCTACTGACTGAATGAAAGGAGCTGGCATCTCACTCTCTTTGAATCTTCTTTATCATGCTAAGAGGAGCAGGAAAAAGTAAAAAATTTCAGAATTGCACCTTGCAATGCGGAGAAATTACTGTTTGTGCATTTACAATATTCAATGATTTTTGCCATTGAAAAACGTCCAGAAATGATTGAAGCTACTGACTGAATGAAAGGAGCTGGCATGTCACTCTCTTTGAATCTTGTTTATCATGCTAAGAGGAGCAGGAAAAAGCAAAAAATTTCAGAATTGCACCTTGCAATGCGGAGAAATTACTGTTTGTGCATTTACAATATTCATTGATTTTTGCCATTGAAAAACGTCCAGAAATGATTGAAGCTACTGACTGAATGAAAGGAGCTGGCATCTCACTCTCTTTGAATCTTCTTTATCATGCTAAGAGGAGCAGGAAAAAGCAAAAAATTTCAGAATTGCACCTTGCAATGCGGAGAAATTACTGTTTGTGCATTTACAATATTCATTGATTTTTGCCATTGAAAAACATCATGTTATTCATATACCAGAAATGATTGAAGCTACTGACTGAATGAAAGGAGCTGGCATCTCACTCTCTTTGAATCTTCTTTATCATGCTAAGAGGAGCAGGAAAAAGTAAAAAATTTCAGAATTGCACCTTGCAATGCGGAGAAATTACTGTTTGTGCATTTATAATATTCAATGATTTTTTCCATTGAAAAACGTCCAGAAATGATTGAAGCTACTGACTGAACGAAAGGAGCTGGCATCTCACTCTCTTTGAATCTTCTTTATCATGCTAAGAGGAGCAGGAAAAAGCAAAAAATTTCAGAATTGCACCTTGCAATGCGGAGAAATTACTGTTTGTGCATTTACAATATTCATTGATTTTTGCCATTGAAAAACATCATGTTATTCATGTACCAGAAATGTTTGAAGCTACTGACTGAATGAAAGTAGCTGGCATCTCACTCTCTTTGAATCTTCTTTATCATGCTAAGAGGAGCAGGAAAAAGCAAAAAATTTCAGAATTGCACATTGCAATGCGGAGAAATTACTGTTTGTGCATTTACAATATTCATTGATTTTTGCCATTGAAAAACGTCCAGAAATGATTGAAGCTACTGACTGAATGAAAGGAGCTGGCATCTCACTCTCTTTGAATCTTCTTTATCATGCTAAGAGGAGCAGGAAAAAGCAAAAAATTTCAGAATTGCACCTTGCAATGCGGAGAAATTACTGTTTGTGCATTTACAATATTCATTGATTTTTGCCATTGAAAAACGTCCAGAAATGATTGAAGCTACTGACTGAATGAAAGGAGCTGGCATCTCACTCTCTTTGAATCTTCTTTATCATGCTAAGAGGAGCAGGAAAAAGCAAAAAATTTCAGAATTGCACCTTGCAATGCGGAGAAATTACTGTTTGTGCATTTACAATATTCATTGATTTTTGCCATTGAAAAATGTCCAGAAATGATTGAAGCTACTGACTGAATGAAAGGAGCTGGCATCTCACTCTCTTTGAATCTTCTTTATCATGCTAAGAGGAGTAGGAAAAAGCAAAAAATTTCAGAATTGCGCCTTGCAATGCGGAGAAATTACTGTTTGTGCATTTACAAAATTCATTGATTTTTGCCATTGAAAAACATCATGTTATTCATATACCAGAAATGATTGAAGCTACTGACTGAAGGAAAGGATCTGGCATCTCACTCTCTTTGAATCTTCTTTATCATGCTAAGAGGAGCAGGAAAAAGCAAAAAATTTCAGAATTGCACCTTGCAATGCGGAGAAATTACTGTTTGCATTTACAATATTCATTGATTTTTGCCATTGAAAAACGTCCAGAAATGATTGAAGCTACTGACTGAATGAAAGGAGCTGGCATCTCACTCTCTTTGAATCTTCTTTATCATGCTAAGAGGAGCAGGAAAAAGCAAAAAATTTCAGAATTGCACATTGCAATGCGGAGAAATTACTGTTTGTGCATTTACAATATTCATTGATTTTTGCCATTGAAAAACGTCCAGAAATGATTGAAGCTACTGACTGAATGAAAGGAGCTGGCATCTCACTCTCTTTGAATCTTCTTTATCATGCTAAGAGGAGCAGGAAAAAGCAAAAAATTTCAGAATTGCACCTTGCAATGCGGAGAAATTACTGTTTGTGCATTTACAAAATTCATTGATTTTTGCCATTGAAAAACATCATGTTATTCATATACCAGAAATGATTGAAGCTACTGACTGAAGGAAAGGATCTGGCATCTCACTCTCTTTGAATCTTCTTTATCATGCTAAGAGGAGCAGGAAAAAGCAAAAAGTTTCAGAATTGCACCTTGCAATGCGGAGAAATTACTGTTTGTGCATTTACAATATTCATTGGTTTTTGCCATTGAAAAACGTCCAGAAATGATTGAAGTTACTGACTGAATGAAAGGAGCTGGCATCTCACTCTCTTTGAATCTTCTTTATCATGCTAAGAGGAGCAGGAAAAAGCAAAAAATTTCAGAATTGCACCTTGCAATGCGGAGAAATTACTGTTTGTGCATTTACAATATTCATTGATTTTTGCGATTGAAAAACATCATGTTATTCATATACCAGAAATGATTGAAGCTACTGACTGAATGAAAGGAGCTGGCATCTCACTCTCTTTGAATCTTCTTTATCATGCTAAGAGGAGCAGGAAAAAGTAAAAAATTTCAGAATTGCACCTTGCAATGCGGAGAAATTACTGATTGTGCATTTACAATATTCAATGATTTTTGCCATTGAAAAACGTCCAGAAATGATTAAAGCTACTGACTGAATGAAAGGAGCTGGCATCTCACTCTCTTTGAATCTTCTTTATCATGCTAAGAGGAGCAGGAAAAAGCAAAAAATTTCAGAATTGCACCTTGCAATGCGGAGAAATTACTGTTTGTGCATTTACAATATTCATTGATTTTTGCCATTGAAAAACGTCCAGAAATGATTGAAGCTACTGACTGAATGAAAGGAGCTGGCATCTCACTCTCTTTGAATCTTCTTTATCATGCTAAGAGGAGCAGGAAAAAGCAAAAAATTTCAGAATTGCACCTTGCAATGCGGAGAAATTACTGTTTGTGCATTTACAATATTCATTGATTTTTGCCATTGAAAAACATCATGTTATTCATATACCAGAAATGATTGAAGCTACTGACTGAATGAAAGGAGCTGGCATCTCACTCTCTTTGAATCTTCTTTATCATGCTAAGAGGAGCAGGAAAAAGTAAAAAATTTCAGAATTGCGCCTTGCAATGCGGAGAAATTACTGTTTGTGCATTTACAAAATTCATTGATTTTTGCCATTGAAAAACATCATGTTATTCATATACCAGAAATGATTGAAGCTACTGACTGAAGGAAAGGATCTGGCATCTCACTCTCTTTGAATCTTCTTTATCATGCTTAGAGGAGCAGGAAAAAGCAAAGAATTTCAGAATTGCACCTTGCAATGCGGAGAAATTACTGTTTGTGCATTTACAATATTCATTGATTTTTGCCATTGAAAAACGTCCAGAAATGATTGAAGCTACTGACTGAATGAAAGGAGCTGGCATCTCACTCTCTTTGAATCTTCTTTATCATGCTAAGAGGAGCAGGAAAAAGCAAAAAATTTCAGAATTGCACCTTGCAATGCGGAGAAATTACTGTTTGTGCATTTACAATATTCATTGATTTTTGCGATTGAAAAACATCATGTTATTCATATACCAGAAATGATTGAAGCTACTGACTGAATGAAAGGAGCTGGCATCTCACTCTCTTTGAATCTTCTTTATCATGCTAAGAGGAGCAGGAAAAAGTAAAAAATTTCAGAATTGCACCTTGCAATGCGGAGAAATTACTGTTTGTGCATTTACAATATTCATTGATTTTTGCCATTGAAAAACGTCCAGAAATGATTGAAGCTACTGACTGAATGAAAGGAGCTGGCATCTCACTCTCTTTGAATCTTCTTTATCATGCTAAGAGGAGCAGGAAAAAGCAAAAAATTTCAGAATTGCACCTTGCAATGCGGAGAAATTACTGTTTGTGCATTTACAATATTCATTGATTTTTGCTATTGAAAAACATCATGTTATTCATATACCAGAAATGATTGAAGCTACTGACTGAATGAAAGGAGCTGGCATCTCACTCTCTTTGAATCTTCTTTATCATGCTAAGAGGAGCAGGAAAAAGCAAAAAATTTCAGAATTGCACCTTGCAATGCGGAGAAATTACAGTTTGTGCATTTACAATATTCATTGATTTTTGCCATTGAAAAACGTCCAAAAATGATTGAAGCTACTGACTGAATGATAGGAGCTGGCATCTCACTCTCTTTGAATCTTCTTTATCATGCTAAGAGGAGCAGGAAAAAGCAAAAAATTTCAGAATTGCACCTTGCAATGCGGAGAAATTACTGTTTGTGCATTTACAATATTCATTTATTTTTGCCATTGAAAAACGTCCAGAAATGATTGAAGGTACTGACTGAATGAAAGGAGCTGGCATCTCACTCTCTTTGAATCTTCTTTATCATGCTAAGAGGAGCAGGAAAAAGCAAAAAATTTCAGAATTGCACCTTGCAATGCGGAGAAATTACTGTTTGTGCATTTACAATATTCATTGATTTTTGCCATTGAAAAACGTCCAGAAATGATTGAAGCTACTGACAGAATGAAAGGAGCTGGCATCTCACTCTCTTTGAATCTTCTTTATCATGCTAAGAGGAGCGGGAAAAAGCAAAAAATTTCAGAATTGCACCTTGCAATGCGGAGAAATTACTGTTTGTGCATTTACAATATTCATTGATTTTTGCCATTGAAAAATGTCCAGAAATGATTGAAGCTACTGACTGAATGAAAGGAGCTGGCATCTCACTCTCTTTGAATCTTCTTTATCATGCTAAGAGGAGCAGGAAAAAGCAAAAAATTTCAGAATTGCGCCTTGCAATGCGGAGAAATTACTGTTTGTGCATTTACAAAATTCATTGATTTTTGCCATTGAAAAACATCATGTTATTCATATACCAGAAATGATTGAAGCTACTGACTGAAGGAAAGGATCTGGCATCTCACTCTCTTTGAATCTTCTTTATCATGCTTAGAGGAGCAGGAAAAAGCAAAAAATTTCAGAATTGCACCTTGCAATGCGGAGAAATTACTGTTTGTGCATTTACAATATTCATTGATTTTTGCCATTGAAAAACGTCCAGAAATGATTGAAGCTACTGACTGAATGAAAGGAGCTGGCATCTCACTCTCTTTGAATCTTCTTTATCATGCTAAGAGGAGCAGGAAAAAGCAAAAAATTTCAGAATTGCACCTTGCAATGCGGAGAAATTACTGTTTGTGCATTTACAATATTCATTGATTTTTGCGATTGAAAAACATCATGTTATTCATATACCAGAAATGATTGAAGCTACTGACTGAATGAAAGGAGCTGGCATCTCACTCTCTTTGAATCTTCTTTATCATGCTAAGAGGAGCAGGAAAAAGTAAAAAATTTCAGAATTGCACCTTGCAATGCGGAGAAATTACTGTTTGTGCATTTACAATATTCAATGATTTTTGCCATTGAAAAACGTCCAGAAATGATTGAAGCTACTGACTGAATGAAAGGAGCTGGCATCTCACTCTCTTTGAATCTTGTTTATCATGCTAAGAGGAGCAGGAAAAAGCAAAAAATTTCAGAATTGCACCTTGCAATGCGGAGAAATTACTGTTTGTGCATTTACAATATTCATTGATTTTTGCCATTGAAAAACGTCCAGAAATGATTGAAGCTACTGACTGAATGAAAGGAGCTGGCATCTCACTCTCTTTGAATCTTCTTTATCATGCTAAGAGGAGCAGGAAAAAGCAAAAAATTTCAGAATTGCACCTTGCAATGCGGAGAAATTACTGTTTGTGCATTTACAATATTCATTGATTTTTGCCATTGAAAAACATCATGTTATTCATATACCAGAAATGATTGAAGCTACTGACTGAATGAAAGGAGCTGGCATCTCACTCTCTTTGAATCTTCTTTATCATGCTAAGAGGAGCAGGAAAAAGTAAAAAATTTCAGAATTGCACCTTGCAATGCGGAGAAATTACTGTTTGTGCATTTATAATATTCAATGATTTTTGCCATTGAAAAACGTCCAGAAATGATTGAAGCTACTGACTGAACGAAAGGAGCTGGCATCTCACTCTCTTTGAATCTTCTTTATCATGCTAAGAGGAGCAGGAAAAAGCAAAAAATTTCAGAATTGCACCTTGCAATGCGGAGAAATTACTGTTTGTGCATTTACAATATTCATTGATTTTTGCCATTGAAAAACATCATGTTATTCATGTACCAGAAATGTTTGAAGCTACCGACTGAATGAAAGGAGCTGGCATCTCACTCTCTTTGAATCTTCTTTATCATGCTAAGAGGAGCAGGAAAAAGCAAAAAATTTCAGAATTGCACATTGCAATGCGGAGAAATTACTGTTTGTGCATTTACAATATTCATTGATTTTTGCCATTGAAAAACGTCCAGAAATGATTGAAGCTACTGACTGAATGAAAGGAGCTGGCATCTCACTCTCTTTGAATCTTCTTTATCATGCTAAGAGGAGCAGGAAAAAGCAAAAAATTTCAGAATTGCACCTTGCAATGCGGAGAAATTACTGTTTGTGCATTTACAATATTCATTGATTTTTGCCATTGAAAAATGTCCAGAAATGATTGAAGCTACTGACTGAATGAAAGGAGCTGGCATCTCACTCTCTTTGAATCTTCTTTATCATGCTAAGAGGAGCAGGAAAAAGCAAAAAATTTCAGAATTGCACCTTGCAATGCGGAGAAATTACTGTTTGTGCATTTACAATATTCATTGATTTTTGCCATTGAAAAATGTCCAGAAATGATTGAAGCTACTGACTGAATGAAAGGAGCTGGCATCTCACTCTCTTTGAATCTTCTTTATCATGCTAAGAGGAGCAGGAAAAAGCAAAAAATTTCAGAATTGCGCCTTGCAATGCGGAGAAATTACTGTTTGTGCATTTACAAAATTCATTGATTTTTGCCATTGAAAAACATCATGTTATTCATATACCAGAAATGATTGAAGCTACTGACTGAAGGAAAGGATCTGGCATCTCACTCTCTTTGAATCTTCTTTATCATGCTAAGAGGAGCAGGAAAAAGCAAAAATTTCAGAATTGCACCTTGCAATGCGGAGAAATTACTGTTTGTGCATTTACAATATTCATTGGTTTTTGCCATTGAAAAACGTCCAGAAATGATTGAAGCTACTGACTGAATGAAAGGAGCTGGCATCTCACTCTCTTTGAATCTTCTTTATCATGCTAAGAGGAGCAGGAAAAAGCAAAAAATTTCAGAATTGCACCTTGCAATGCGGAGAAATTACTGTTTGTGCATTTACAATATTCATTGATTTTTGCGATTGAAAAACATCATGTTATTCATATACCAGAAATGATTGAAGCTACTGACTGAATGAAAGGAGCTGGCATCTCACTCTCTTTGAATCTTCTTTATCATGCTAAGAGGAGCAGGAAAAAGTAAAAAATTTCAGAATTGCACCTTGCAATGCGGAGAAATTACTGATTGTGCATTTACAATATTCAATGATTTTTGCCATTGAAAAACGTCCAGAAATGATTAAAGCTACTGACTGAATGAAAGGAGCTGGCATCTCACTCTCTTTGAATCTTATTTATCATGCTAAGAGGAGCAGGAAAAAGCAAAAAATTTCAGAATTGCACCTTGCAATGCGGAGAAATTACTGTTTGTGCATTTACAATATTCATTGATTTTTGCCATTGAAAAACGTCCAGAAATGATTGAAGCTACTGACTGAATGAAAGGAGCTGGCATCTCACTCTCTTTGAATCTTCTTTATCATGCTAAGAGGAGCAGGAAAAAGCAAAAAATTTCAGAATTGCACCTTGCAATGCGGAGAAATTACTGTTTGTGCATTTACAATATTCATTGATTTTTGCCATTGAAAAACATCATGTTATTCATATACCAGAAATGATTGAAGCTACTGACTGAATGAAAGGAGCTGGCATCTCACTCTCTTTGAATCTTCTTTATCATGCTAAGAGGAGCAGGAAAAAGTAAAAAATTTCAGAATTGCACCTTGCAATGCGGAGAAATTACTGTTTGTGCATTTATAATATTCAATGATTTTTGCCATTGAAAAACGTCCAGAAATGATTGAAGCTACTGACTGAACGAAAGGAGCTGGCATCTCACTCTCTTTGAATCTTCTTTATCATGCTAAGAGGAGCAGAAAAAAGCAAAAAATTTCAGAATTGCACTTTGCAATGCGGAGAAATTACTGTTTGTGCATTTACAATATTCATTGATTTTTGCCATTGAAAAACATCATGTTATTCATATACCAGAAATGTTTGAAGCTACTGACTGAATGAAAGGAGCTGGCATCTCACTCTCTTTGAATCTTCTTTATCATGCTAAGAGGAGCAGGAAAAAGCAAAAAATTTCAGAATTGCACATTGCAATGCGGAGAAATTACTGTTTGTGCATTTACAATATTCATTGATTTTTGCCATTGAAAAACGTCCAGAAATGATTGAAGCTACTGACTGAATGAAAGGAGCTGGCATCTCACTCTCTTTGAATCTTCTTTATCATGCTAAGAGGAGCAGGAAAAAGCAAAAAATTTCAGAATTGCACCTTGCAATGCGGAGAAATTACTGTTTGTGCATTTACAATATTCATTGATTTTTGCCATTGAAAAATGTCCAGAAATGATTGAAGCTACTGACTGAATGAAAGGAGCTGGCATCTCACTCTCTTTGAATCTTCTTTATCATGCTAAGAGGAGCAGGAAAAAGCAAAAAATTTCAGAATTGCACCTTGCAATGTGGAGAAATTACTGTTTGTGCATTTACAATATTCATTGATTTTTGCCATTGAAAAACATGTTATTCATATACCAGAAATGTTTGAAGCTCCTGACTGAATGAAAGGAGCTGGCACCTCACTCTCTTTGAATCTTCTTTATCATGCTAAGAGGAGCAGGAAAAAGCAAAAAATTTCAGAATTGCACCTTGCAATGCGGAGAAATTACTGTTTGTGCATTTACAATATTCATTGATTTTTGCCATTGAAAAACGTCCAGAAATGATTGAAGCTACTGACTGAATGAAAGGAGCTGTCATCTCACTCTCTTTGAATCTTCTTTATCATGCTAAGAGGAGCAGGAAAAAGCAAAAAATTTCAGAATTGCACCTTGCAATGCGGAGAAATTACTGTTTGTGCATTTACAATATTCATTGATTTTTGCCATTGAAAAATGTCCAGAAATGATTGAAGCTACTGACTGAATGAAAGGAGCTGGCATCTCACTCTCTTTGAATCTTCTTTATCATGCTAAGAGGAGCAGGAAAAAGCAAAAAATTTCAGAATTGCGCCTTGCAATGCGGAGAAATTACTGTTTGTGCATTTACAAAATTCATTGATTTTTGCCATTGAAAAACATCATGTTATTCATATGCCAGAAATGATTGAAGCTACTGACTGAAGGAAAGGAGCTGGCATCTCACTCTCTTTGAATCTTCTTTATCATGCTAAGAGGAGCAGGAAAAAGCAAAAAATTTCAGAATTGCACCTTGCAATGCGGAGAAATTACTGTTTGTGCATTTACAATATTCATTGATTTTTGCCATTGAAAAACGTCCAGAAATGATTGAAGCTACTGACTGAATGAAAGGAGCTGGCATCTCACTCTCTTTGAATCTTCTTTATCATGCTAAGAGGAGCAGGAAAAAGCAAAAAATTTCAGAATTGCACCTTGCAATGCGGAGAAATTACTGTTTGTGCATTTACAATATTCATTGATTTTTGCCATTGAAAAACGTCCAGAAATGATTGAAGCTACTGACTGAATGAAAGGAGCTGGCATCTCACTCTCTTTGAATCTTCTTTATCATGCTAAGAGGAGCAGGAAAAAGCAAAAAATTTCAGAATTGCACCTTGCAATGCGGAGAAATTACTGTTTGTGCATTTACAATATTCATTGATTTTTGCCATTGAAAAACATGTTATTCATATACCAGAAATGTTTGAAGCTCCTGACTGAATGAAAGGAGCTGGCACCTCACTCTCTTTGAATCTTCTTTATCATGCTGAGAGGAGCAGGAAAAAGCAAAAAATTTCAGAATTGCACCTTGCAATGCGGAGAAATTACTGTTTGTGCATTTACAATATTCATTGATTTTTGCCATTGAAAAACGTCCAGAAATGATTGAAGCTACTGACTGAATGAAAGGAGCTGTCATCTCACTCTCTTTGAATCTTCTTTATCATGCTAAGAGGAGCAGGAAAAAGCAAAAAATTTCAGAATTGCACCTTGCAATGCGGAGAAATTACTGTTTGTGCATTTACAATATTCATTGATTTTTGCCATTGAAAAATGTTCAGAAATGATTGAAGCTACTGACTGAATGAAAGGAGCTGGCATCTCACTCTCTTTGAATCTTCTTTATCATGCTAAGAGGAGCAGGAAAAAGCAAAAAATTTCAGAATTGCGCCTTGCAATGCGGAGAAATTACTGTTTGTGCATTTACAAAATTCATTGATTTTTGCCATTGAAAAACATCATGTTATTCATATGCCAGAAATGATTGAAGCTACTGACTGAAGGAAAGGAGCTGGCATCTCACTCTCTTTGAATCTTCTTTATCATGCTAAGAGGAGCAGGAAAAAGCAAAAAATTTCAGAATTGCACCTTGCAATGCGGAGAAATTACTGTTTGTGCATTTACAATATTCATTGATTTTTGCCATTGAAAAACGTCCAGAAATGATTGAAGCTACTGACTGAATGAAAGGAGCTGGCATCTCACTCTCTTTGAATCTTCTTTATCATGCTAAGAGGAGCAGGAAAAAGCAAAAAATTTCAGAATTGCACCTTGCAATGCGGAGAAATTACTGTTTGTGCATTTACAATATTCATTGATTTTTGCGATTGAAAAACATCATGTTATTCATATACCAGAAATGATTGAAGCTACTGACTGAATGAAAGGAGCTGGCATCTCACTCTCTTTGAATCTTCTTTATCATGCTAAGAGGAGCAGGAAAAAGTAAAAAATTTCAGAATTGCACCTTGCAATGCGGAGAAATTACTGTTTGTGCATTTACAATATTCAATGATTTTTGCCATTGAAAAACATCCAGAAATGATTGAAGCTACTGACTGAACTAAAGGAGCTGGCATCTCACTCTCTTTGAATCTTCTTTATCATGCTAAGAGGAGCAGGAAAAAGCAAAAAATTTCAGAATTGCACCTTGCAATGCGGAGAAATTACTGTTTGTGCATTTACAATATTCATTGATTTTTGCCATTGAAAAACATCATGTTATTCATATACCAGAAATGTTTGAAGCTACTGACTGAATGAAAGGAGCTGGTATCTCACTCTCTTTGAATCTTCTTCATAATGCTAAGAGGAGCAGGAAAAAGCAAAAAATTTCAGAATTGCACCTTGCAATGCGGAGAAATTACTGTTTGTGCATTTACAATATTCATTGATTTTTGCCATTGAAAAACGTCCAGAAATGATTAAAGCTACTGACTGAATGAAAGGAGCTGGCATCTCACTCTCTTTGAATCTTATTTATCATGCTAAGAGGAGCAGGAAAAAGCAAAAAATTTCAGAATTGCACCTTGCAATGCGGAGAAATTACTGTTTGTGCATTTACAATATTCATTGATTTTTGCCATTGAAAAACGTCCAGAAATGATTGAAGCTACTGACTGAATGAAAGGAGCTGGCATCTCACTCTCTTTGAATCTTCTTTATCATGCTAAGAGGAGCAGGAAAAAGCAAAAAATTTCAGAATTGCACCTTGCAATGCGGAGAAATTACTGTTTGTGCATTTACAATATTCATTGATTTTTGCCATTGAAAAACATCATGTTATTCATATACCAGAAATGATTGAAGCTACTGACTGAATGAAAGGAGCTGGCATCTCACTCTCTTTGAATCTTCTTTATCATGCTAAGAGGAGCAGGAAAAAGTAAAAAATTTCAGAATTGCACCTTGCAATGCGGAGAAATTACTGTTTGTGCATTTATAATATTCAATGATTTTTGCCATTGAAAAACGTCCAGAAATGATTGAAGCTACTGACTGAACGAAAGGAGCTGGCATCTCACTCTCTTTGAATCTTCTTTATCATGCTAAGAGGAGCAGAAAAAAGCAAAAAATTTCAGAATTGCACCTTGCAATGCGGAGAAATTACTGTTTGTGCATTTACAATATTCATTGATTTTTGCCATTGAAAAACATCATGTTATTCATATACCAGAAATGTTTGAAGCTACTGACTGAATGAAAGGAGCTGGCATCTCACTCTCTTTGAATCTTCTTTATCATGCTAAGAGGAGCAGGAAAAAGCAAAAAATTTCAGAATTGCACATTGCAATGCGGAGAAATTACTGTTTGTGCATTTACAATATTCATTGATTTTTGCCATTGAAAAACGTCCAGAAATGATTGAAGCTACTGACTGAATGAAAGGAGCTGGCATCTCACTCTCTTTGAATCTTCTTTATCATGCTAAGAGGAGCAGGAAAAAGCAAAAAATTTCAGAATTGCACCTTGTAATGCGGAGAAATTACTGTTTGTGCATTTACAATATTCATTGATTTTTGCCATTGAAAAACGTCCAGAAATGATTGAAGCTACTGACTGAATGAAAGGAGCTGGCATCTCACTCTCTTTGAATCTTCTTTATCATGCTAAGAGGAGCAGGAAAAAGCAAAAAATTTCAGAATTGCACCTTGCAATGCGGAGAAATTACTGTTTGTGCATTTACAATATTCATTGATTTTTGCCATTGAAAAACATGTTATTCAAATACCAGAAATGTTTGAAGCTCCTGACTGAATGAAAGGAGCTGGCACCTCACTCTCTTTGAATCTTCTTTATCATGCTAAGAGGAGCAGGAAAAAGCAAAAAATTTCAGAATTGCACCTTGCAATGCGGAGAAATTACTGTTTGTGCATTTACAATATTCATTGATTTTTGCCATTGAAAAACGTCCAGAAATGATTGAAGCTACTGACTGAATGAAAGGAGCTGTCATCTCACTCTCTTTGAATCTTCTTTATCATGCTAAGAGGAGCAGGAAAAAGCAAAAAATTTCAGAATTGCACCTTGCAATGCGGAGAAATTACTGTTTGTGCATTTACAATATTCATTGATTTTTGCCATTGAAAAATGTCCAGAAATGATTGAAGCTACTGACTGAATGAAAGGAGCTGGCATCTCACTCTCTTTGAATCTTCTTTATCATGCTAAGAGGAGCAGGAAAAAGCAAAAAATTTCAGAATTGCGCCTTGCAATGCGGAGAAATTACTGTTTGTGCATTTACAAAATTCATTGATTTTTGCCATTGAAAAACATCATGTTATTCATATGCCAGAAATGATTGAAGCTACTGACTGAAGGAAAGGAGCTGGCATCTCACTCTCTTTGAATCTTCTTTATCATGCTAAGAGGAGCAGGAAAAAGCAAAAAATTTCAGAATTGCACCTTGCAATGCGGAGAAATTACTGTTTGTGCATTTACAATATTCATTGATTTTTGCCATTGAAAAACGTCCAGAAATGATTGAAGCTACTGACTGAATGAAAGGAGCTGGCATCTCACTCTCTTTGAATCTTCTTTATCATGCTAAGAGGAGCAGGAAAAAGCAAAAAATTTCAGAATTGCACCTTGCAATGCGGAGAAATTACTGTTTGTGCATTTACAATATTCATTGATTTTTGCCATTGAAAAACGTCCAGAAATGATTGAAGCTACTGACTGAATGAAAGGAGCTGGCATCTCACTCTCTTTGAATCTTCTTTATCATGCTAAGAGGAGCAGGAAAAAGCAAAAAATTTCAGAATTGCACCTTGCAATGCGGAGAAATTACTGTTTGTGCATTTACAATATTCATTGATTTTTGCCATTGAAAAACATGTTATTCATATACCAGAAATGTTTGAAGCTCCTGACTGAATGAAAGGAGCTGGCACCTCACTCTCTTTGAATCTTCTTTATCATGCTGAGAGGAGCAGGAAAAAGCAAAAAATTTCAGAATTGCACCTTGCAATGCGGAGAAATTACTGTTTGTGCATTTACAATATTCATTGATTTTTGCCATTGAAAAACGTCCAGAAATGATTGAAGCTACTGACTGAATGAAAGGAGCTGTCATCTCACTCTCTTTGAATCTTCTTTATCATGCTAAGAGGAGCAGGAAAAAGCAAAAAATTTCAGAATTGCACCTTGCAATGCGGAGAAATTACTGTTTGTGCATTTACAATATTCATTGATTTTTGCCATTGAAAAATGTTCAGAAATGATTGAAGCTACTGACTGAATGAAAGGAGCTGGCATCTCACTCTCTTTGAATCTTCTTTATCATGCTAAGAGGAGCAGGAAAAAGCAAAAAATTTCAGAATTGCGCCTTGCAATGCGGAGAAATTACTGTTTGTGCATTTACAAAATTCATTGATTTTTGCCATTGAAAAACATCATGTTATTCATATGCCAGAAATGATTGAAGCTACTGACTGAAGGAAAGGAGCTGGCATCTCACTCTCTTTGAATCTTCTTTATCATGCTAAGAGGAGCAGGAAAAAGCAAAAAATTTCAGAATTGCACCTTGCAATGCGGAGAAATTACTGTTTGTGCATTTACAATATTCATTGATTTTTGCCATTGAAAAACGTCCAGAAATGATTGAAGCTACTGACTGAATGAAAGGAGCTGGCATCTCACTCTCTTTGAATCTTCTTTATCATGCTAAGAGGAGCAGGAAAAAGCAAAAAATTTCAGAATTGCACCTTGCAATGCGGAGAAATTACTGTTTGTGCATTTACAATATTCATTGATTTTTGCGATTGAAAAACATCATGTTATTCATATACCAGAAATGATTGAAGCTACTGACTGAATGAAAGGAGCTGGCATCTCACTCTCTTTGAATCTTCTTTATCATGCTAAGAGGAGCAGGAAAAAGTAAAAAATTTCAGAATTGCACCTTGCAATGCGGAGAAATTACTGTTTGTGCATTTACAATATTCAATGATTTTTGCCATTGAAAAACATCCAGAAATGATTGAAGCTACTGACTGAAATAAAGGAGCTGGCATCTCACTCTCTTTGAATCTTCTTTATCATGCTAAGAGGAGCAGGAAAAAGCAAAAAATTTCAGAATTGCACCTTGCAATGCGGAGAAATTACTGTTTGTGCATTTACAATATTCATTGATTTTTGCCATTGAAAAACATCATGTTATTCATATACCAGAAATGTTTGAAGCTACTGACTGAATGAAAGGAGCTGGTATCTCACTCTCTTTGAATCTTCTTCATAATGCTAAGAGGAGCAGGAAAAAGCAAAAAATTTCAGAATTGCACCTTGCAATGCGGAGAAATTACTGTTTGTGCATTTACAATATTCATTGATTTTTGCCATTGAAAAACGTCCAGAAATGATTGAAGCTACTGACAATGAAAGGAGCTGGCATCTCACTCTCTTTGAATCTTCTTTATCATGCTAAGAGGAGCAGGAAAAAGCAAAAAATTTCAGAATTGCACCTTGCAATGCTGAGAAATTACTGTTTGTGCATTTACAAAATTCATTGATTTTTGCCATTGAAAAACATCATGTTATTCATATACCAGAAATGATTGAAGCTACTGACTGAATGAAAGGAGCTGGCATCTCACTCTCTTTGAATCTTCTTTATCATGCTAAGAGGAGCAGGAAAAAGCAAAAAATTTCAGAATTGCACCTTGCAATGCGGAGAAATTACTGTTTGTGCATTTACAATATTCATTGATTTTTGCCATTGAAAAACGTCCAGAAATGATTGAAGCTACTGACTGAATGAAAGGAGCTGGCATCTCACTCTCTTTGAATCTTCTTTATCATGCTAAGAGGAGCAGGAAAAAGCAAAAAATTTCAGAATTGCACCTTGCAATGCGGAGAAATTACTGTTTGTGCATTTACAATATTCATTGATTTTTGCCATTGAAAAACGTCCAGAAATGATTGAAGCTACTGACTGAATGAAAGGAGCTGGCATCTCACTCTCTTTGAATCTTCTTTATCATGCTAAGAGGAGCAGGAAAAAGCAAAAAATTTCAGAATTGCACCTTGCAATGCGGAGAAATTACAGTTTGTGCATTTACAATATTCATTGATTTTTGCCATTGAAAAACGTCCAGAAATGATTGAAGCTACTGACTGAATGAAAGGAGCTGGCATCTCACTCTCTTTGAATCTTCTTTATCATGCTAAGAGGAGCAGGAAAATGCAAAAAATTTCAGAATTGCACCTTGCAATGCGGAGAAATTACTGTTTGTGCATTTACAATATTCATTGATTTTTGCCATTGAAAAATGTCCAGAAATGATTGAAGCTACTGACTGAATGAAAGGAGCTGGCATCTCACTCTCTTTGAATCTTCTTTATCATGCTAAGAGGAGCAGGAAAAAGCAAAAAATTTCAGAATTGCACCTTGCAATGCGGAGAAATTACTGTTTGTGCATTTACAATATTCATTGATTTTTGCCATTGAAAAACATGTTATTCATATACCAGATATGTTTGAAGCTCCTGACTGAATGAAAGGAGCTGGCACCTCACTCTCTTTGAATCTTGTTTATCATGCTAAGAGGAGCAGGAAAAAGCAAAAAATTTCAGAATTGCACCTTGCAATGCGGAGAAATTACTGTTTGTGCATTTACAATATTCATTGATTTTTGCCATTGAAAAACGTCCAGAAATGATTGAAGCTACTGACTGAATGAAAGGAGCTAGCATCTCACTCTCTTTGAATCTTCTTTATCATGCTAAGAGGAGCAGGAAAAAGCAAAAAATTTCAGAATTGCGCCTTGCAATGCGGAGAAATTACTGTTTGTGCATTTACAAAATTCATTGATTTTTGCCATTGAAAAACATCATGTTATTCATATACCAGAAATGATTGAAGCTACTGACTGAAGGAAAGGAGCTGGCATCTCACTCTCTTTGAATCTTCTTTATCATGCTAAGAGGAGCAGGAAAAAGCAAAAAATTTCAGAATTACACCTTGCAATGCGGAGAAATTACTGTTTGTGCATTTACAATATTCATTGATTTTTGCCATTGAAAAACGTCCGGAAATGATTGAAGCTACTGACTGAATGAAAGGAGCTGGCATCTCACTCTCTTTGAATCTTCTTTATCATGCTAAGAGGAGCAGGAAAAAGCAAAAAATTTCAGAATTGCACCTTGCAATGCGGAGAAATTACTGTTTGTGCATTTACAATATTCATTGATTTTTGCGATTGAAAAACATCATGTTATTCATATACCAGAAATGATTGAAGCTACTGACTGAATGAAAGGAGCTGGCATCTCACTCTCTTTGAATCTTCTTTATCATGCTAAGAGGAGCAGGAAAAAGTAAAAAATTTCAGAATTGCACCTTGCAATGCGGAGAAATTACTGTTTGTGCATTTACAATATTCAATGATTTTTGCAATTGAAAAACGTCCATAAATGATTGAAGCTACTGACTGAATGAAAGGAGCTGGCATCTCACTCTCTTTGAATCTTGTTTATCATGCTAAAAGGAGCAGGAAAAAGCAAAAAATTTCAGAATTGCACCTTGCAATGCGGAGAAATTACTGTTTGTGCATTTACAATATTCATTGATTTTTGCCATTGAAAAACGTAAAGAAATGATTGAAGCTACTGACTGAATGAAAGGAGCTGGCATCTCACTCTCTTTGAATCTTCTTTATCATGCTAAGAGGAGCAGGAAAAAGCAAAAAATTTCAGAATTGCACCTTGCAATGCGGAGAAATTACTGTTTGTGCATTTACAATATTCATTGATTTTTGCCATTGAAAAACATGTTATTCATATACCAGAAATGTTTGAAGCTACTGACTGAATGAAAGGAGCTGGTATCTCACTCTCTTTGAATCTTCTTCATAATGCTAAGAGGAGCAGGAAAAAGCAAAAAATTTCAGAATTGCACCTTGCAATGCGGAGAAATTACTGTTTGTGCATTTACAATATTCATTGATTTTTGCCATTGAAAAACGTCCAGAAATGATTGAAGCTACTGACAATGAAAGGAGCTGGCATCTCACTCTCTTTGAATCTTCTTTATCATGCTAAGAGGAGCAGGAAAAAGCAAAAAATTTCAGAATTGCACCTTGCAATGCTGAGAAATTACTGTTTGTGCATTTACAAAATTCTTTGATTTTTGCCATTGAAAAACATCATGTTATTCATATACCAGAAATGTTTGAAGCTACTGACTGAATGAAAGGAGCTGACATCTCACTCTCTTTGAATCTTCTTTATCATGCTAAGAGGAGCAGGAAAAAGCAAAAAATTTCAGAATTGCACCTTGCAATGCGGAGAAATTACTGTTTGTGCATTTACAATATTCATTGATTTTTGCAATTGAAAAACGTCCAGAAATGATTGAAGCTACTGACTGAATGAAAGGAGATGGCATCTCACTCTCTTTGAATCTTCTTTATCATGCTAAGAGGAGCAGGAAAAAGTAAAAAATTTCAGAATTGCACCTTGCAATGCGGAGAAATTACTGTTTGTGCATTTACAATATTCAATGATTTTTGCCATTGAAAAACATCCAGAAATGATTGAAGCTACTGACTGAACGAAAGGAGCTGGCATCTCACTCTCTTTGAATCTTCTTTATCATGCTAAGAGGAGCAGGAAAAAGTAAAAAATTTCAGAATTGCACCTTGCAATGCGGAGAAATTACTGTTTGTGCATTTACAATATTCATTGATTTTTGCCATTGAAAAACATGTTATTCATATACCAGAAATGTTTGAAGCTACTGACTGAATGAAAGGAGCTGGTATCTCACTCTCTTTGAATCTTCTTCATAATGCTAAGAGGAGCAGGAAAAAGCAAAAAATTTCAGAATTGCACCTTGCAATGCGGAGAAATTACTGTTTGTGCATTTACAATATTCATTGATTTTTGCCATTGAAAAACGTCCAGAAATGATTGAAGCTACTGACAATGAAAGGAGCTGGCATCTCACTCTCTTTGAATCTTCTTTATCATGCTAAGAGGAGCAGGAAAAAGCAAAAAATTTCAGAATTGCACCTTGCAATGCTGAGAAATTACTGTTTGTGCATTTACAAAATTCTTGGATTTTTGCCATTGAAAAACATCATGTTATTCATATACCAGAAATGATTGAAGCTACTGACTGAATGAAAGGAGCTGGCATCTCACTCTCTTTGAATCTTCTTTATCATGCTAAGAGGAGCAGGAAAAAGCAAACAATTTCAGAATTGCACCTTGCAATGCGGAGAAATTACTGTTTGTGCATTTACAATATTCATTGATTTTTGCCATTGAAAAACATCATGTTATTCATATACCAGAAATGTTTGAAGCTACTGACTGAATGAAAGGAGCTGACATCTCACTCTCTTTGAATCTTCTTTATCATGCTAAGAGGAGCAGGAAAAAGCAAAAAATTTCAGAATTGCACCTTGCAATGCGGAGAAATTACTGTTTGTGCATTTACAATATTCATTGATTTTTGCCATTGAAAAACGTCCAGAAATGATTGAAGCTACTGACTGAATGAAAGGAGCTGGCATCTCACTCTCTTTGAATCTTCTTTATCATGCTAAGAGGAGCAGGAAAAAGCAAAAAATTTCAGAATTGCACCTTGCAATGCGGAGAAATTACTGTTTGTGCATTTACAATATTCATTGATTTTTGCCATTGAAAAACGTCCAGAAATGATTGAAGCTACTGACTGAATGAAAGGAGCTGGCATCTCACTCTCTTTGAATCTTCTTTATCATGCTAAGAGGAGCAGGAAAAAGCAAAAAATTTCAGAATTGCACCTTGCAATGCGGAGAAATTACTGTTTGTGCATTTAAAATATTCATTGATTTTTGCCATTCAAAAACGTCCAGAAATGATTGAAGCTACTGACAATGAAAGGAGCTGGCATCTCACTCTCTTTGAATCTTCTTTATCATGCTAAGAGCAGCAGGAAAAAGCAAAAAATTTCAGAATTGCACCTTGCAATGCTGAGAAATTACTGTTTGTGCATTTACAAAATTCATTGATTTTTGCCATTGAAAAACATCATGTTATTCATATACCAGAAATGATTGAAGCTACTGACTGAATGAAAGTAGCTGGCATCTCACTCTCTTTGAATCTTCTTTATCATGCTAAGAGGAGCAGGAAAAAGCAAAAAATTTCAGAATTGCACCTTGCAATGCGGAGAAATTACTGTTTGTGCATTTACAATATTCATTGATTTTTGCCATTGAAAAACATCATGTTATTCATATACCAGAAATGTTTGAAGCTACTGACTGAATGAAAGGAGCTGACATCTCACTCTCTTTGAATCTTCTTTATCATGCTAAGAGGAGCAGGAAAAAGCAAAAAATTTCAGAATTGCACCTTGCAATGCGGAGAAATTACTGTTTGTGCATTTACAATATTCATTGATTTTTGCCATTGAAAAATGTCCAGAAATGATTGAAGCTACTGACTGAATGAAAGGAGCTGGCATCTCACTCTCTTTGAATCTTCTTTATCATGCTAAGAGGAGCAGGAAAAAGCAAAAAATTTCAGAATTGCACCTTGCAATGCGGAGAAATTACTGTTTGTGCATTTACAATATTCATTGATTTTTGCCATTGAAAAATGTCCAGAAATGATTGAAGCTACTGACTGAATGAAAGGAGCTGGCATCTCACTCTCTTTGCATCTTCTTTATCATGCTAAGAGGAGCAGGAAAAAGCAAAAAATTTCAGAATTGCACCTTGCAATGCGGAGAAATTACAGTTTGTGCATTTACAATATTCATTGATTTTTGCCATTGAAAAACGTCCAGAAATGATTGAAGCTACTGACTGAATGAAAGGAGCTGGCATCTCACTCTCTTTGAATCTTCTTTATCATGCTAAGAGTAGCAGGAAAAAGCAAAAAATTTCAGAATTGCACCTAGCAATGCGGAGAAATTACTGTTTGTGCATTTACAATATTAATTGATTTTTGCCATTGAAAAACGTCCAGAAATGATTGAAGCTACTGACTGAATGAAAGGAGCTCTCATCTCACTCTCTTTGAATCTTCTTTATCATGCTAAGAGGAGCAGGAAAAAGCAAAAAATTTCAGAATTGCACCTTGCAATGCGGAGAAATTACTGTTTGTGCATTTACAATATTCATTGATTTTTGCCATTGAAAAACATGTTATTCATATACCAGAAATGTTTGAAGCTCCTGACTGAATGAAAGGAGCTGGCACCTCACTCTCTTTGAATCTTCTTTATCATGCTAAGAGGAGCAGGAAAAAGCAAAAAATTTCAGAATTGCACCTTGCAATGCGGAGAAATTACTGTTTGTGCATTTACAATATTCATTGATTTTTGCCATTGAAAAACGTCCAGAAATGATTGAAGCTACTGACTGAATGAGGGGAGCTGGCATCTCACTCTCTTTGAATCTTCTTTATCATGCTAAGAGGAGCAGGAAAAAGCAAAAAATTTCAGAATTGCACCTTGCAATGCGGAGAAATTACTGTTTGTGCATTTACAATATTCATTGATTTTTGCCATTGAAAAATGTCCAGAAATGATTGAAGCTACTGACTGAATGAAAGGAGCTGGCATCTCACTCTCTTTGAATCTTCTTTATCATGCTAAGAGGAGCAGGAAAAAGCAAAAAATTTCAGAATTGCGCCTTGCAATGCGGAGAAATTACTGTTTGTGCATTTACAAAATTCATTGATTTTTGCCATTGAAAAACATGATGTTATTCATATACCAGAAATGATTGAAGCTACTGACTGAAGGAAAGGAGCTGGCATCTCCCTCTCTTTGAATCTTCTTTATCATGCTAAGAGGAGCAGGAAAAAGCAAAAAATTTCAGAATTGCACCTTGCAATGCGGAGAAATTACTGTTTGTGCATTTACAATATTCATTGATTTTTGCCATTGAAAAATGTCCAGAAATGATTGAAGCTACTGACTGAATGAAAGGAGCTGGCATCTCACTCTCTTTGAATCTTCTTTATCATGCTAAGAGGAGCAGGAAAAAGCAAAAAATTTCAGAATTGCACCTTGCAATGCGGAGAAATTACTGTTTGTGCATTTACAATATTCATTGATTTTTGCCATTGAAAAACGTCCAGAAATGATTGAAGCTACTGACTGAATGAAAGGAGCTGGCATCTCACTCTCTTTGAATCTTCTTTATCATGCTAAGAGGAGCAGGAAAAAGCAAAAAATTTCAGAATTGCACCTTGCAATGCGGAGAAATTACAGTTTGTGCATTTACAATATTCATTGATTTTTGCCATTGAAAAACGTCCAGAAATGATTGAAGCTACTGACTGAATGAAAGGAGCTGGCATCTCACTCTCTTTGAATCTTCTTTATCATGCTAAGAGGAGCAGGAAAAAGCAAAAAATTTCAGAATTGCACCTTGCAATGCGGAGAAATTACTGTTTGTGCATTTACAATATTCATTGATTTTTGCCATTGAAAAACGTCCAGAAATGATTGAAGCTACTGACTGAATGAAAGGAGCTGGCATCTCACTCTCTTTGAATCTTCTTTATCATGCTAAGAGGAGCAGGAAAAAGCAAAAAATTTCAGAATTGCACCTTGCAATGCGGAGAAATTACTGTTTGTGCATTTACAATATTCATTGATTTTTGCCATTGAAAAACATGTTATTCATATACCAGAAATGTTTGAAGCTCCTGACTGAATGAAAGGAGCTGGCACCTCACTCTCTTTGAATCTTCTTTATCATGCTAAGAGGAGCAGGAAAAAGCAAAAAATTTCAGAATTGCACCTTGCAATGCGGAGAAATTACTGTTTGTGCATTTACAATATTCATTGATTTTTGCCATTGAAAAACGTCCAGAAATGATTGAAGCTACTGACTGAATAAAAGGAGCTGGCATCTCACTCTCTTTGAATCTTCTTTATCATGCTAAGAGGAGCAGAAAAAAGCAAAAAATTTCAGAATTGCACCTTGCAATGCGGAGAAATTACTGTTTGTGCATTTACAATATTCATTGATTTTTGCCATTGAAAAATGTCCAGAAATGATTGAAGCTACTGACTGAATGAAAGGAGCTGGCATCTCACTCTCTTTGAATCTTCTTTATCATTCTAAGAGGAGCAGGAAAAAGCAAAAAATTTCAGAATTGCGCCTTGCAATGCGGAGAAATTACTGTTTGTGCATTTACAAAATTCATTGATTTTTGCCATTGAAAAACATCATGTTATTCATATACCAGAAATGATTGAAGCTACTGACTGAAGGAAAGGAGATTGCATCTCACTCTCTTTGAATCTTCTTTATCATGCTAAAAGGAGCAGGAAAAAGCAAAAAATTTCAGAATTGCACCTTGCAATGCGGAGAAATTACTGTTTGTGCATTTACAATATTCATTGATTTTTGCCATTGAAAAACGTCCAGAAATGATTGAAGCTACTGACTGAATGAAAGGAGCTGGCATCTCACTCTCTTTGAATCTTCTTTATCATGCTAAGAGGAGCAGGAAAAAGCAAAAAATTTCAGAATTGCACCTTGCAATGCGGAGAAATTACTGTTTGTGCATTTACAATATTCATTGATTTTTGCCATTGAAAAACATCATGTTATTCATATACCAGAAATGATTGAAGCTACTGACTGAAGGAAAGGAGCTGGCATCTCACTCTCTTTGAATCTTCTTTATCATGCTAAAAGGAGCAGGAAAAAGCAAAAAATTTCAGAATTGCACCTTGCAATGCAGAGAAATTACTGTTTGTGCATTTACAATATTCATTGATTTTTGCCATTGAAAAACGTCCAGAAATGATTGAAGCTACTGACTGAATGAAAGGAGCTGGCATCTCACTCTCTTTGAATCTTCTTTATCATGCTAAGAGGAGCAGGAAAAAGCAAAAAATTTCAGAATTGCACCTTGCAATGCGGAGAAATTACTGTTTGTGCATTTACAATATTCATTGATTTTTGCGATTGAAAAACATCATGTTATTCATATACCAGAAATGATTGAAGCTACTGACTGAATGAAAGGAGCTGGCATCTCACTCTCTTTGAATCTTCTTTATCATGCTAAGAGGAGCAGGAAAAAGTAAAAAATTTCAGAATTGCACCTTGCAATGCGGAGAAATTACTGTTTGTGCATTTACAATATTCAATGATTTTTGCCATTGAAAAACGTCCAGAAATGATTGAAGCTACTGACTGAATGAAAGGAGCTGGCATCTCACTCTCTTTGAATCTTCTTTATCATGCTAAGAGGAGCAGGAAAAAGCAAAAAATTTCAGAATTGCACCTTGCAATGCGGAGAAATTACTGTTTGTGCATTTACAAAATTCATTGATTTTTGCCATTGAAAAACATCATGTTATTCATATACCAGAAATGATTGAAGCTACTGACTGAATGAAAGGAGCTGGCATCTCACTCTCTTTGAATCTTCTTTATCATGCTAAGAGGAGCAGGAAAAAGCAAAAAATTTCAGAATTGCACCTTGCAATGCGGAGAAATTACTGTTTGTGCATTTATAATATTCATTGATTTTTGCCATTGAAAAACGTCCAGAAATGATTGAAGCTACTGACTGAATGAAAGGAGCTGGCATCTCACTCTCTTTGAATCTTCTTTATCATTCTAAGAGGAGCAGGAAAAAGCAAAAAATTTCAGAATTGCACCTTGCAATGCGGATAAATTACTGTTTGTGCATTTACAATATTCATTGATTTTTGCCATTGAAAAACATCATGTTATTCATATACCAGAAATGATTGAAGCTACTGAGTGAATGAAAGGAGCTGGCATCTCACTCTCTTTGAATCTTCTTTATCATGCTATGAGCAGCAGGAAAAAGCAAAAAAATTCAGAATTGCACCTTGCAATGCGGAGAAATTACTGTTTGTGCATTTACAATATTCATTGATTTTTGCCATTGAAAAACATCATGTTATTCATATACCAGAAATGATTGAAGCTACTGACTGAATGAAAGTAGCTGGCATCTCACTCTCTTTGAATCGTCTTTATCATGCTAAGAGGAGCAGGAAAAAGCAAAAAATTTCAGAATTGCACCTTGCAATGCGGAGAAATTACTGTTTGTGCATTTACAATATTCATTGATTTTTGCAATTGAAAAACGTCCAGAAATGATTGAAGCTACTGACTGAATGAAAGGAGCTGGCATCTCACTCTCTTTGAATCTTCTTTATCATGCTAAGAGGAGCAGGAAAAAGCAAAAAATTTCAGAATTGATCCTTGCAATGCTGAGAAATTACTGTTTGTGCATTTACAATATTCATTGATTTTTGCCATTGAAAAACATCATGTTATTCATATACCAGAAATGTTTGAAGCTACTGACTGAATGAAAGGAGCTGGCATCTCACTCTCTTTGAATCTTCTTTATCATGCTAAGAGGAGCAGGAAAAAGCAAAAAATTTCAGAATTGCACCTTGCAATGCGGAGAAATTACTGTTTGTGCATTTACAATATTCATTGATTTTTGCCATTGAAAAACGTCCAGAAATGATTGAAGCTACTGACTGAATGAAAGGAGCTGGCATCTCACTCTCTTTGAATCTTGTTTATCATGCTAAGAAGAGCAGGAAAAAGCAAAAAATTTCAGAATTGCACCTTGCAATGCGGAGAAATTACTGTTTGTGCATTTACAATATTCATTGATTTTTGCCATTGAAAAACGTCCAGAAATGATTGAAGCTACTGACTGAATGAAAGGAGCTGTCATCTCACTCTCTTTGAATCTTCTTTATCATGCTAAGAGGAGCAGGAAAAAGCAAAAAATTTCAGAATTGCACCTTGCAATGCGGAGAAATTACTGTTTGTGCATTTACAATATTCATTGATTTTTGCCATTGAAAAACGTCCAGAAATGATTGAAGCTACTGACTGAATGAAAGGAGCTGGCATCTCACTCTCTTTGAATCTTCTTTATCATTGTAAGAGGAGCAGGAAAAAGCAAAAAATTTCGGAATTGCACCTTGCAATGCGGAGAAATTACTGTTTGTGCATTAACAATATTCATTGATTTTTGCCATTGAAAAACGTCCAGAAATGATTGAAGCTACTGACTGAATGAAAGGAGCTGGCATCTCACTCTGAATCTTCTTTATCATGCTAAGAGGAGCAGGAAAAAGCAAAAAATTTCAGAATTGCACCTTGCAATGCGGAGAAATTACTGTTTGTGCATTTACAATATTCATTGATTTTTGCCATTGAAAAACGTCCAGAAATGATTGAAGCTACTGACTGAATGAAAGGAGCTGGCATCTCACTCTCTTTGAATCTTCTTTATCATGCTACGAGGAGCAGGAAAAAGCAAAAAATTTCAGAATTGCACCTTGCAATGCGGAGAAATTACTGTTTGTGCATTTACAATATTCATTGATTTTTGCCATTGAAAAACGCCCAGAAATGTTTGAAGCTACTGACTGAATGAAAGGAGCTGGCATCTCACTCTCTTTGAATCTTCTTTATCATGCTACGAGGAGCAGGAAAAAGCAAAAAATTTCAGAATTGCACCTTGCAATGCGGAGAAATTACTGTTTGTGCATTTACAATATTCATTGATTTTTGCCATTGAAAAACATCATGTTATTCATATACCAGAAATGATTGAAGCTACTGACTGAATGAAAGGAGCTGGCATCTCACTCTCTTTGAATCTTATTTATCATGCTAAGAGGAGCAGGAAAAAGTAAAAAATTTCAGAATTGCACCTTGCAATGCGGAGAAATTACTGTTTGTGCATTTATAATATTCAATGATTTTTGCCATTGAAAAACGTCCAGAAATGATTGAAGCTACTGACTGAACGAAAGGAGCTGGCATCTCACTCTCTTTGAATCTTCTTTATCATGCTAAGAGGAGCAGGAAAAAGCAAAAAATTTCAGAATTGCACCTTGCAATGCGGAGAAATTACTGTTTGTGCATTTACAATATTCATTGATTTTTGCCATTGAAAAACATCATGTTATTCATATACCAGAAATGTTTGAAGCTACTGACTGAATGAAAGGAGCTGGCATCTCACTCTCTTTGAATCTTCTTTATCATGCTAAGAGGAGCAGGAAAAAGCAAAAAATTTCAGAATTGCACCTTGCAATGCGGAGAAATTACTGTTTGTGCATTTACAATATTCATTGATTTTTGCCATTGAAATACGTCCAGAAATGATTGAAGCTACTGACTGAATGAAAGGAGCTGGCATCTCACTCTCTTTGAATCTTCTTTATCATGCTAAGAGGAGCAGGAAAAAGCAAAAAATTTCAGAATTGCACCTTGCAATGCGGAGAAATTACTGTTTGTGCATTTACAATATCCATTGATTTTTGCCATTGAAAAACATCATGTTATTCATATACCAGAAATGTTTGAAGCTACTGACTGAATGAAAGGAGCTGACATCTCACTCTCTTTGAATCTTCTTTATCATGCTAAGAGGAGCAGGAAAAAGCAAAAAATTTCAGAATTGCACCTTGCAATGCGGAGAAATTACTGTTTGTGCATTTACAATATTCATTGATTTTTGCCATTGAAAAACGTCCAGAAATGATTGAAGCTACTGACTGAATGAAAGGAGCTGGCATCTCACTCTCTTTGAATCTTCTTTATCATGCTAAGAGGAGCAGGAAAAAGCAAAAAATTTCAGAATTGCACCTTGCAATGCGGAGAAATTACTGTTTGTGCATTTACAATATTCATTGATTTTTGCCATTGAAAAACATCATGTTATTCATATACCAGAAATGTTTGAAGCTACTGACTGAATGAAAGGAGCTGGCATCTCACTCTCTTTGAGTATTCTTGACCATGCTAAGAGGAGCAGGAAAAAGCAAAAAATTTCAGAATTGCACCTTGCAATGCGGAGAAATTACTGTTTGTGCATTTACAATATTCATTGATTTTTGCCATTGAAAAACGTCCAGAAATGATTGAAGCTACTGACTGAATGAAAGGAGCTGGCATCTCACTCTCTTTGAATCTTCTTTATCATGCTAAGGGGAGCAGGAAAAAGCAAAAAATTTCAGAATTGCACCTTGCAATGCGGAGAAATTACAGTTTGTGCATTTACAATATTCATTGATTTTTGCCATTGAAAAACGTCCAGAAATGATTGAAGCTACTAACTGAATGAAAGGAGCTGGCATCTCACTCTCTTTGAATCTTCTTTATCATGCTAAGAGGAGCAGGAAAAAGCAAAAAATTTCAGACTTGCACCTTGCAATGCGGAGAAATTACTGTTTGTGCATTTACAATATTCATTGATTTTTGCCATTGAAAAACGCCCAGAAATGTTTGAAGCTACTGACTGAATGAAAGGAGCTGGCATCTCACTCTCTTTGAATCTTCTTTATCATGCTACGAGGAGCAGGAAAAAGCAAAAAATTTCAGAATTGCACCTTGCAATGCGGAGAAATTACTGTTTGTGCATTTACAATATTCATTGATTTTTGCCATTGAAAAACATCATGTTATTCATATACCAGAAATGATTGAAGCTACTGACTGAATGAAAGGAGCTGGCATCTCACTCTCTTTGAATCTTATTTATCATGCTAAGAGGAGCAGGAAAAAGTAAAAAATTTCAGAATTGCACCTTGCAATGCGGAGAAATTACTGTTTGTGCATTTACAATATTCATTGATTTTTGCCATTGAAAAACGCCCAGAAATGTTTGAAGCTACTGACTGAATGAAAGGAGCTGGCATCTCACTCTCTTTGAATCTTCTTTATCATGCTACGAGGAGCAGGAAAAAGCAAAAAATTTCAGAATTGCACCTTGCAATGCGGAGAAATTACTGTTTGTGCATTTACAATATTCATTGATTTTTGCCATTGAAAAACATCATGTTATTCATATACCAGAAATGATTGAAGCTACTGACTGAATGAAAGGAGCTGGCATCTCACTCTCTTTGAATCTTATTTATCATGCTAAGAGGAGCAGGAAAAAGTAAAAAATTTCAGAATTGCACCTTGCAATGCGGAGAAATTACTGTTTGTGCATTTATAATATTCAATGATTTTTGCCATTGAAAAACGTCCAGAAATGATTGAAGCTACTGACTGAACGAAAGGAGCTGGCATCTCACTCTCTTTGAATCTTCTTTATCATGCTAAGAGGAGCAGGAAAAAGCAAAAAATTTCAGAATTGCACCTTGCAATGCGGAGAAATTACTGTTTGTGCATTTACAATATTCATTGATTTTTGCCATTGAAAAACATCATGTTATTCATATACCAGAAATGTTTGAAGCTACTGACTGAATGAAAGGAGCTGGCATCTCACTCTCTTTGAATCTTCTTTATCATGCTAAGAGGAGCAGGAAAAAGCAAAAAATTTCAGAATTGCACCTTGCAATGCGGAGAAATTACTGTTTGTGCATTTACAATATTCATTGATTTTTGCCATTGAAATACGTCCAGAAATGATTGAAGCTACTGACTGAATGAAAGGAGCTGGCATCTCACTCTCTTTGAATCTTCTTTATCATGCTAAGAGGAGCAGGAAAAAGCAAAAAATTTCAGAATTGCACCTTGCAATGCGGAGAAATTACTGTTTGTGCATTTACAATATTCATTGATTTTTGCCATTGAAAAACGTCCAGAAATGATTGAAGCTACTGACTGAATGAAAGGAGCTGGCATCTCACTCTCTTTGAATCTTCTTTATCATGCTAAGAGGAGCAGGAAAAAGCAAAAAATTTCAGAATTGCACCTTGCAATGCGGAGAAATTACTGTTTGTGCATTTACAATATTCATTGATTTTTGCCATTGAAAAACATCATGTTATTCATATACCAGAAATGTTTGAAGCTACTGACTGAATGAAAGGAGCTGGCATCTCACTCTCTTTGAATCTTCTTTATCATGCTAAGAGGAGCAGGAAAAAGCAAAAAATTTCAGACTTGCACCTTGCAATGCGGAGAAATTACTGTTTGTGCATTTACAATATTCATTGATTTTTGCCATTGAAAAACATCATGTTATTCATATACCAGAAATGTTTGAAGCTACTGACTGAATGAAAGGAGCTGGCATCTCACTCTCTTTGAGTATTCTTTACCATGCTAAGAGGAGCAGGAAAAAGCAAAAAATTTCAGAATTGCACCTTGCAATGCGGAGAAATTACTGTTTGTGCATTTACAATATTCATTGATTTTTGCCATTGAAAAACGTCCAGAAATGATTGAAGCTACTGACTGAATGAAAGGAGCTGGCATCTCACTCTCTTTGAATCTTCTTTATCATGCTAAGGGGAGCAGGAAAAAGCAAAAAATTTCAGAATTGCACCTTGCAATGCGGAGAAATTACAGTTTGTGCATTTACAATATTCATTGATTTTTGCCATTGAAAAACATCCAGAAATGATTGAAGCTACTAACTGAATGAAAGGAGCTGGCATCTCACTCTCTTTGAATCTTCTTTATCATGCTAAGAGGAGCAGGAAAAAGCAAAAAATTTCAGACTTGCAGCTTGCAATGCGGAGAAATTACTGTTTGTGCATTTACAATATTCATTGATTTTTGTCATTGAAAAACATCATGTTATTCATATACCAGAAATGTTTGAAGCTACTGACTGAATGAAAGGAGCTGGCATCTCACTCTATTTGAATCTTCTTTACCATGCTAAGAGGAGCAGGAAAAAGCAAAAAATTTCAGAATTGCACCTTGCAATGCACAGAAATTACTGTTTGTGCATTTACAATATTCATTGATTTTTGCCATTGAAAAACGTCCAGAAATGATTGAAGCTACTGACTGAATGAAAGGAGCTGGCATCTCACTCTCTTTGAATCTTCTTTATCATGCTAAGAGGAGCAGGAAAAAGAAAAAAATTCAGAATTGCACCTTGCAATGCGGAGAAATTACAGTTTGTGCATTTACAATATTCATTGATTTTTGCCATTGAAAAACGTCCAGAAATGATTGAAGCTACTGACTGAATGAAAGGAGCTGGCATCTCACTCTCTTTGAATCTTCTTTATCATGTTAAGAGGAGCAGGAAAAAGCAAAAAATTTCAGAATTGCACCTTGCAATGCGGAGAAATTACTGTTTGTGCATTTACAATATTCATTGATTTTTGCCATTGAAAAACGTCCAGAAATGATTGAAGCTACTGACTGAATGAAAGGAGCTGGCATCTCACTCTCTTTGAATCTTCTTTATCATGCTAAGAGGAGCAGGAAAAAGCAAAAAATTTCAGAATTGCACCTTGCAATGCGGAGAAATTACTGTTTGTGCATTTACAATATTCATTGATTTTTGCCATTGAAAAACATGTTATTCATATACCAGAAATGTTTGAAGCTACTGACTGAATGAAAGGAGCTGGCACCTCACTCTCTTTGAATCTTCTTTATCATGCTAAGAGGAGCAGGAAAAAGCAAAAAATTTCAGAATTGCACCTTGCAATGCGGAGAAATTACTGTTTGTGCATTTACAATATTCATTGATTTTTGCCATTGAAAAACGTCCAGAAATGATTGAAGCTACTGACTGAATGAAAGGAGCTGGCATCTCACTCTCTTCTTTATCATGCTAAGAGGAGCAGGAAAAAGCAAAAAATTTCAGAATTGCGCCTTGCAATGTGGAGATATTACTGTTTGTGCATTTACAATATTCATTGATTTTTGCCATTGAAAAACATGTTTTTCATATACCAGAAATGTTTGAAGCTACTGACTGAATGAAAGGAGCTGGCATCTCACTCTCTTTAAATCTTCTTTATAATGCTAGGATTAGCAGGAAAAAGCAAAAAATTTCAGAATTGCACCTTGCAATGTGGAGATATTACTGTTTGTGCATTTACAATATTCATTGACTTTTGCCATTGAAAAACATGTTTTTCATATACCAGAAATGTTTGAAGCTACTGACTGAATGAAAGGAGCTGGCATCTCACTCTCTTTGAATCTTCTTTATCATGCTAGGATTAGCAGGAAAAAGCAAAAAATTTCAGAATTGCACCTTGCAATGTGGAGATATTACTGTTTGTGCATTTACAATATTCATTGATTTTTGCCATTGAAAAACATGTTTTTCATATACCAGAAATGTTTGAAGCTACTGACTGAATGAAAGGAGCTGGCATCTCACTCTCTTTGAATCTTCTTTATCATGCTAGGATTAACAGGAAAAAGCAAAAAATTTCAGAATTGCACCTTGCAATGTGGAGATATTACTGTTTGTGCATTTACAATATTCATTGATTTTTGCCATTGAAAAACGTCCAGAAATGTTTGAAGCTACTGACTGAATGAAAGGAGCTGGCATCTCACTCTCTTTGAATCTTCTTTATCATGCTAGGATTAGCAGGAAAAAGCAAAAAATTTCAGAATTGCACATTGCAATGTGGAGATATTACTGTTTGTGCATTTACAATATTCATTGATTTTTGCCATTGAAAAACATGTTTTTCATATACCAGAAATGTTTGAAGCTACTGACTGAATGAAAGGAGCTGGCATCTCACTCTCTTTGAATCTTCTTTATCATGCTAGGATTAACAGGAAAAAGCAAAAAATTTCAGAATTGCACCTTGCAATGTGGAGATATTACTGTTTGTGCATTTACAATATTCATTGATTTTTGCCATTGAAAAACATGTTTTTCATATACCAGAAATGTTTGAAGCTACTGACTGAATGAAAGGAGCTGGCATCTCACTCTCTTTGAATCTTCTTTATCATGCTAGGATTAACAGGAAAAAGCAAAAAATTTCAGAATTGCACCTTTCAATGTGGAGATATTACTGTTTGTGCATTTACAATATTCATTGATTTTTGCCATTGAAAAACGTCCAGAAATGTTTGAAGCTACTGACTGAATGAAAGGAGCTGGCATCTCACTCTCTTTGAATCTTCTTTATCATGCTAAGAGGAGCAGGAAAAAGCAAAAAATTTCAGAATTGCACCTTGCAATGCGGAGAAATTACAGTTTGTGCATTTACAATATTCATTGATTTTTGCCATTGAAAAACGTCCAGAAATGATTGAAGCTACTGACTGAATGAATGGAGCTGGCATCTCACTCTCTTTGAATCTTCTTTATCATGTTAAGAGGAGCAGGAAAAAGCAAAAAATTTCAGAATTGCACCTTGCAATGCGGAGAAATTACTGTTTGTGCATTTACAATATTCATTGATTTTTGCCATTGAAAAACATGTTATTCATATACCAGAAATGTTTGAAGCTACTGACTGAATGAAAGGAGCTGGCACCTCACTCTCTTTGAATCTTCTTTATCATGCTAAGAGGAGCAGGAAAAAGCAAAAAATTTCAGAATTGCACCTTGCAATGCGGAGAAATTACTGTTTGTGCATTTACAATATTCATTGATTTTTGCCATTGAAAAACGTCCAGAAATGATTGAAGCTACTGACTGAATGAAAGGAGCTGGCATCTCACTCTCTTTGAATCTTCTTTATCATGCTAAGAGGAGCAGGAAAAAGCAAAAAATTTCAGAATTGCGCCTTGCAATGTGGAGATATTACTGTTTGTGCATTTACAATATTCATTGATTTTTGCCATTGAAAAACATGTTTTTCATATACCAGAAATGTTTGAAGCTACTGACTGAATGAAAGGAGCTGGCATCTCACTCTCTTTGAATCTTCTTTATCATGCTAGGATTAGCAGGAAAAAGCAAAAAATTTCAGAATTGCACCTTGCAATGTGGAGATATTACTGTTTGTGCATTTACAATATTCATTGACTTTTGCCATTGAAAAACATGTTTTTCATATACCAGAAATGTTTGAAGCTACTGACTGAATGAAAGGAGCTGGCATCTCACTCTCTTTGAATCTTCTTTATCATGCTAGGATTAGCAGGAAAAAGCAAAAAATTTCAGAATTGCACCTTGCAATGTGGAGATATTACTGTTTGTGCATTTACAATATTCATTGATTTTTGCCATTGAAAAACATGTTTTTCATATACCAGAAATGTTTGAAGCTACTGACTGAATGAAAGGAGCTGGCATCTCACTCTCTTTGAATCTTCTTTATCATGCTGGGATTAACAGGAAAAAGCAAAAAATTTCAGAATTGCACCTTGCAATGTGGAGATATTACTGTTTGTGCATTTACAATATTCATTGATTTTTGCCATTGAAAAACGTCCAGAAATGTTTGAAGCTACTGACTGAATGAAAGGAGCTGGCATCTCACTCTCTTTGAATCTTCTTTATCATGCTAGGATTAGAGGAAAAAGCAAAAAATTTCAGAATTGCACCTTGCAATGTGGAGATATTACTGTTTGTGCATTTACAATATTCATTGATTTTTGCCATTGAAAAACATGTTTTTCATATACCAGAAATGTTTGAAGCTACTGACTGAATGAAAGGAGCTGGCATCTCACTCTCTTTGAATCTTCTTTATCATGCTAGGATTAACAGGAAAAAGCAAAAAATTTCAGAATTGCACCTTGCAATGTGGAGATATTACTGTTTGTGCATTTACAATATTCATTGATTTTTGCCATTGAAAAACATGTTTTTCATATACCAGAAATGTTTGAAGCTACTGACTGAATGAAAGGAGCTGGCATCTCACTCTCTTTGAATCTTCTTTATCATGCTAGGATTAACAGGAAAAAGCTAAAAATTTCAGAATTGCACCGTGCAATGTGGAGATATTACTGTTTGTGCATTTACAATATTCATTGATTTTTGCCATTGAAAAACATGTTTTTCATATACCAGAAATGTTTGAAGCTACTGACTGAATGAAAGGAGCTGGCATCTCACTCTCTTTGAATCTTCTTTATCATGCTAGGATTAGCAGGAAAAAGCAAAAAATTTCAGAATTGCACCTTGCAATGTGGAGATATTACTGTTTGTGCATTTACAATATTCATTGATTTTTGCCATTGAAAAACATGTTTTTCATATACCAGAAATGTTTGAAGCTACTGACTGAATGAAAGGAGCTGGCATCTCACTCTCTTTGAATCTTCTTTATCATGCTAGGATTAACAGGAAAAAGCTAAAAATTTCAGAATTGCACCGTGCAATGTGGAGATATTACTGTTTGTGCATTTACAATATTCATTGATTTTTGCCATTGAAAAACATGTTTTTCATATACCAGAAATGTTTGAAGCTACTGACTGAATGAAAGGAGCTGGCATCTCACTCTCTTTGAATCTTCTTTATCATGCTAGGATTAGCAGGAAAAAGCAAAAAATTTCAGAATTGCACCTTGCAATGTGGAGATATTACTGTTTGTGCATTTACAATATTCATTGATTTTTGCAATTGAAAAACGTCCAGAAATGATTGAAGCTACTGACTGAATGAAAGGAGCTGGCATCTCACTCTCTTTGAATCTTCTTTATCATGCTAAGAGGAGCAGGAAAAAGCAAAAAATTTCAGAATTGATCCTTGCAATGCTGAGAAATTACTGTTTGTGCATTTACAATATTCATTGATTTTTGCCATTGAAAAACATCATGTTATTCATATACCAGAAATGTTTGAAGCTACTGACTGAATGAAAGGAGCTGGCATCTCACTCTCTTTGAATCTTCTTTATCATGCTAAGAGGAGCAGGAAAAAGCAAAAAATTTCAGAATTGCACCTTGCAATGCGGAGAAATTACTGTTTGTGCATTTACAATATTCATTGATTTTTGCCATTGAAAAACGTCCAGAAATGATTGAAGCTACTGACTGAATGAAAGGAGCTGGCATCTCACTCTCTTTGAATCTTGTTTATCATGCTAAGAAGAGCAGGAAAAAGCAAAAAATTTCAGAATTGCACCTTGCAATGCGGAGAAATTACTGTTTGTGCATTTACAATATTCATTGATTTTTGCCATTGAAAAACGTCCAGAAATGATTGAAGCTACTGACTGAATGAAAGGAGCTGTCATCTCACTCTCTTTGAATCTTCTTTATCATGCTAAGAGGAGCAGGAAAAAGTAAAAAATTTCAGAATTGCACCTTGCAATGCGGAGAAATTACTGTTTGTGCATTTACAATATTCATTGATTTTTGCCATTGAAAAACATCATGTTATTCATATACCAGAAATGATTGAAGCTACTGACTGAATGAAAGGAGCTGGCATCTCACTCTCTTTGAATCTTCTTTATCATGCTAAGAGGAGCAGGAAAAAGTAAAAAATTTCAGAATTGCACCTTGCAATGCGGAGAAATTACTGTTTGTGCATTTATAATATTCAATGATTTTTGCCATTGAAAAACGTCCAGAAATGATTGAAGCTACTGACTGAACAAAAGGAGCTGGCATCTCACTCTCTTTGAATCTTCTTTATCATGCTAAGAGGAGCAGGAAAAAGCAAAAAATTTCAGAATTGCACCTTGCAATGCGGATAAATTACTGTTTGTGCATTTACAATATTCATTGATTTTTGCCATTGAAAAACATCATGTTATTCATATACCAGAAATGTTTGAAGCTACTGACTGAATGAAAGGAGCTGGCATCTCACTCTCTTTGAATCTTCTTTATCATGCTAAGAGGAGCAGGAAAAAGCAAAAAATTTCAGAATTGCACCTTGCAATGCGGAGAAATTACTGTTTGTGCATTTACAATATTCATTGATTTTTGCCATTGAAAAACGTCCAGAAATGATTGAAGCTACTGACTGAATGAAAGGAGCTGGCATCTCACTCTCTTTGAATCTTCTTTATCATTGTAAGAGGAGCAGGAAAAAGCAAAAAATTTCAGAATTGCACCTTGCAATGCGGAGAAATTACTGTTTGTGCATTAACAATATTCATTGATTTTTGCCATTGAAAAACGTCCAGAAATGATTGAAGCTACTGACTGAATGAAAGGAGCTGGCATCTCACTCTCTTTGAATCTTCTTTATCATGCTAAGAGGAGCAGGAAAAAGCAAAAAATTTCAGAATTGCACCTTGCAATGCGGAGAAATTACTGTTTGTGCATTTACAATATTCATTGATTTTTGCCATTGAAAAACGTCCAGAAATGATTGAAGCTACTGACTGAATGAAAGGAGCTGGCATCTCACTCTCTTTGAATCTTCTTTATCATGCTACGAGGAGCAGGAAAAAGCAAAAAATTTCAGAATTGCACCTTGCAATGCGGAGAAATTACTGTTTGTGCATTTACAATATTCATTGATTTTTGCCATTGAAAAACGCCCAGAAATGTTTGAAGCTACTGACTGAATGAAAGGAGCTGGCATCTCACTCTCTTTGAATCTTCTTTATCATGCTACAAGGAGCAGGAAAAAGCAAAAAATTTCAGAATTGCACCTTGCAATGCGGAGAAATTACTGTTTGTGCATTTACAATATTCATTGATTTTTGCCATTGAAAAACATCATGTTATTCATATACCAGAAATGATTGAAGCTACTGACTGAATGAAAGGAGCTGGCATCTCACTCTCTTTGAATCTTATTTATCATGCTAAGAGGAGCAGGAAAAAGTAAAAAATTTCAGAATTGCACCTTGCAATGCGGAGAAATTACTGTTTGTGCATTTATAATATTCAATGATTTTTGCCATTGAAAAACGTCCAGAAATGATTGAAGCTACTGACTGAACGAAAGGAGCTGGCATCTCACTCTCTTTGAATCTTCTTTATCATGCTAAGAGGAGCAGGAAAAAGCAAAAAATTTCAGAATTGCACCTTGCAATGCGGAGAAATTACTGTTTGTGCATTTTCAATATTCATTGATTTTTGCCATTGAAAAACATGTTATTCATATACCAGAAATGTTTGAAGCTACTGACTGAATGAAAGGAGCTGGCATCTCACTCTCTTTGAATCTTCTTTATCATGCTAAGAGGAGCAGGAAAAAGCAAAAAATTTCAGAATTGCACCTTGCAATGCGGAGAAATTACTGTTTGTGCATTTACAATATTCATTGATTTTTGCCATTGAAATACGTCCAGAAATGATTGAAGCTACTGACTGAATGAAAGGAGCTGGCATCTCACTCTCTTTGAATCTTCTTTATCATGCTAAGAGGAGCAGGAAAAAGCAAAAAATTTCAGAATTGCACCTTGCAATGCGGAGAAATTACTGTTTGTGCATTTACAATATCCATTGATTTTTGCCATTGAAAAACATCATGTTATTCATATACCAGAAATGTTTGAAGCTACTGACTGAATGAAAGGAGCTGACATCTCACTCTCTTTGAATCTTCTTTATCATGCTAAGAGGAGCAGGAAAAAGCAGAAAATTTCAGAATTGCACCTTGCAATGCGGAGAAATTACTGTTTGTGCATTTACAATATTCATTGATTTTTGCCATTGAAAAACGTCCAGAAATGATTGAAGCTACTGACTGAATGAAAGGAGCTGGCATCTCACTCTCTTTGAATCTTCTTTATCATGCTAAGAGGAGCAGGAAAAAGCAAAAAATTTCAGAATTGCACCTTGCAATGCGGAGAAATTACTGTTTGTGCATTTACAATATTCATTGATTTTTGCCATTGAAAAACATCATGTTATTCATATACCAGAAATGTTTGAAGCTACTGACTGAATGAAAGGAGCTGGCATCTCACTCTCTTTGAATCTTCTTTATCATGCTAAGAGGAGCAGGAAAAAGCAAAAAATTTCAGACTTGCACCTTGCAATGCGGAGAAATTACTGTTTGTGCATTTACAATATTCATTGATTTTTGCCATTGAAAAACATCATGTTATTCATATACCAGAAATGTTTGAAGCTACTGACTGAATGAAAGGAGCTGGCATCTCACTCTCTTTGAGTATTCTTTACCATGCTAAGAGGAGCAGGAAAAAGCAAAAAATTTCAGAATTGCACCTTGCAATGCGGAGAAATTACTGTTTGTGCATTTACAATATTCATTGATTTTTGCCATTGAAAAACGTCCAGAAATGATTGAAGCTACTGACTGAATGAAAGGAGCTGGCATCTCACTCTCTTTGAATCTTCTTTATCATGCTAAGGGGAGCAGGAAAAAGCAAAAAATTTCAGAATTGCACCTTGCAATGCGGAGAAATTACAGTTTGTGCATTTACAATATTCATTGATTTTTGCCATTGAAAAACGTCCAGAAATGATTGAAGCTACTAACTGAATGAAAGGAGCTGGCATCTCACTCTCTTTGAATCTTCTTTATCATGCTAAGAGGAGCAGGAAAAAGCAAAAAATTTCAGACTTGCACCTTGCAATGCGGAGAAATTACTGTTTGTGCATTTACAATATTCATTGATTTTTGTCATTGAAAAACATCATGTTATTCATATACCAGAAATGTTTGAAGCTACTGACTGAATGAAAGGAGCTGGCATCTCACTCTCTTTGAATCTTCTTTACCATGCTAAGAGGAGCAGGAAAAAGCAAAAAATTTCAGAATTGCACCTTGCAATGCACAGAAATTACTGTTTGTGCATTTACAATATTCATTGATTTTTGCCATTGAAAAACGTCCAGAAATGATTGAAGCTACTGACTGAATGAAAGGAGCTGGCATCTCACTCTCTTTGAATCTTCTTTATCATGCTAAGAGGAGCAGGAAAAAGAAAAAAATTCAGAATTGCACCTTGCAATGCGGAGAAATTACAGTTTGTGCATTTACAATATTCATTGATTTTTGCCATTGAAAAACGTCCAGAAATGATTGAAGCTACTGACTGAATGAAAGGAGCTGGCATCTCACTCTCTTTGAATCTTCTTTATCATGTTAAGAGGAGCAGGAAAAAGCAAAAAATTTCAGAATTGCACCTTGCAATGCGGAGAAATTACTGTTTGTGCATTTACAATATTCATTGATTTTTGCCATTGAAAAACGTCCAGAAATGATTGAAGCTACTGACTGAATGAAAGGAGCTGGCATCTCACTCTCTTTGAATCTTCTTTATCATGCTAAGAGGAGCAGGAAAAAGCAAAAAATTTCAGAATTGCACCTTGCAATGCGGAGAAATTACTGTTTGTGCATTTACAATATTCATTGATTTTTGCCATTGAAAAACATGTTATTCATATACCAGAAATGTTTGAAGCTACTGACTGAATGAAAGGAGCTGGCACCTCACTCTCTTTGAATCTTCTTTATCATGCTAAGAGGAGCAGGAAAAAGCAAAAAATTTCAGAATTGCACCTTGCAATGCGGAGAAATTACTGTTTGTGCATTTACAATATTCATTGATTTTTGCCATTGAAAAACGTCCAGAAATGATTGAAGCTACTGACTGAATGAAAGGAGCTGGCATCTCACTCTCTTTGAATCTTCTTTATCATGCTAAGAGGAGCAGGAAAAAGCAAAAAATTTCAGAATTGCGCCTTGCAATGTGGAGATATTACTGTTTGTGCATTTACAATATTCATTGATTTTTGCCATTGAAAAACATGTTTTTCATATACCAGAAATGTTTGAAGCTACTGACTGAATGAAAGGAGCTGGCATCTCACTCTCTTTAAATCTTCTTTATCATGCTAGGATTAGCAGGAAAAAGCAAAAAATTTCAGAATTGCACCTTGCAATGTGGAGATATTACTGTTTGTGCATTTACAATATTCATTGACTTTTGCCATTGAAAAACATGTTTTTCATATACCAGAAATGTTTGAAGCTACTGACTGAATGAAAGGAGCTGGCATCTCACTCTCTTTGAATCTTCTTTATCATGCTAGGATTAGCAGGAAAAAGCAAAAAATTTCAGAATTGCACCTTGCAATGTGGAGATATTACTGTTTGTGCATTTACAATATTCATTGATTTTTGCCATTGAAAAACATGTTTTTCATATACCAGAAATGTTTGAAGCTACTGACTGAATGAAAGGAGCTGGCATCTCACTCTCTTTGAATCTTCTTTATCATGCTAGGATTAACAGGAAAAAGCAAAAAATTTCAGAATTGCACCTTGCAATGTGGAGATATTACTGTTTGTGCATTTACAATATTCATTGATTTTTGCCATTGAAAAACGTCCAGAAATGTTTGAAGCTACTGACTGAATGAAAGGAGCTGGCATCTCACTCTCTTTGAATCTTCTTTATCATGCTAGGATTAGCAGGAAAAAGCAAAAAATTTCAGAATTGCACCTTGCAATGTGGAGATATTACTGTTTGTGCATTTACAATATTCATTGATTTTTGCCATTGAAAAACATGTTTTTCATATACCAGAAATGTTTGAAGCTACTGACTGAATGAAAGGAGCTGGCATCTCACTCTCTTTGAATCTTCTTTATCATGCTAGGATTAACAGGAAAAAGCAAAAAATTTCAGAATTGCACCTTGCAATGTGGAGATATTACTGTTTGTGCATTTACAATATTCATTGATTTTTGCCATTGAAAAACATGTTTTTCATATACCAGAAATGTTTGAAGCTACTGACTGAATGAAAGGAGCTGGCATCTCACTCTCTTTGAATCTTCTTTATCATGCTAGGATTAACAGGAAAAAGCAAAAAATTTCAGAATTGCACCTTTCAATGTGGAGATATTACTGTTTGTGCATTTACAATATTCATTGATTTTTGCCATTGAAAAACGTCCAGAAATGTTTGAAGCTACTGACTGAATGAAAGGAGCTGGCATCTCACTCTCTTTGAATCTTCTTTATCATGCTAGGATTAGCAGGAAAAAGCAAAAAATTTCAGAATTGCACCTTGCAATGTGGAGATATTACTGTTTGTGCATTTACAATATTCATTGATTTTTGCAATTGAAAAACATCATGTTATTCATATACCAGAAATGTTTGAAGCTACTGACTGAATGAAAGGAGCTGGCATCTCACTCTCTTTGAATCTTCTTTATCATGCTAGGATTAGCAGGAAAAAGCAAAAAATTTCCGAATTGCACCTTGCAATGTGGAGATATTACTGTTTGTGCATTTACAATATTCATTGATTTTTGCCATTGAAAAACATGTTTTTCATATACCAGAAATGTTTGAAGCTACTGACTGAATGAAAGGAGCTGGCATCTCACTCTCTTTGAATCTTCTTTATCATGCTAGGATTAGCAGGAAAAAGCAAAACATTTCAGAATTGCACCTTGCAATGTGGAGATATTACTGTTTGTGCATTTACAATATTCATTGATTTTTGCCATTGAAAAACATGTTTTTCATATACCAGAAATGTTTGAAGCTACTGACTGAATGAAAGGAGCTGGCATCTCACTCTCTTTGAATCTTCTTTATCATGCTAGGATTAACAGGAAAAAGCAAAAAATTTCAGAATTGCACCTTGCAATGTGGAGATATTACTGATTGTGCATTTACAATATTCATTGATTTTTGCCATTGAAAAACGTCCAGAAATGTTTGAAGCTACTGACTGAATGAAAGGAGCTGGCATCTCACTCTCTTTGAATCTTCTTTATCATGCTAGGATTAGCAGGAAAAAGCAAAAAATTTCAGAATTGCACCTTGCAATGTGGAGATATTACTGTTTGTGCATTTACAATATTCATTTATTTTTGCCATTGAAAAACATCATGTTATTCATATACCAGAAATGTTTGAAGCTACTGACTGAATGAAAGGAGCTGGCATCTCACTCTCTTTGAATCTTCTTTATCATGCTAGGATTAGCAGGAAAAAGCAAAAAATTTCAGAATTGCACCTTGCAATGCGGAGAAATTACAGTTTGTGCATTTACAATATTCATTGATTTTTGCCATTGAAAAACGTCCAGAAATGATTGAAGCTACTGACTGAATGAAAGGAGCTGGCATCTCACTCTCTTTGAATCTTCTTTATCATGTTAAGAGGAGCAGGAAAAAGCAAAAAATTTCAGAATTGCACCTTGCAATGCGGAGAAATTACTGTTTGTGCATTTACAATATTCATTGATTTTTGCCATTGAAAAACATGTTATTCATATACCAGAAATGTTTGAAGCTACTGACTGAATGAAAGGAGCTGGCACCTCACTCTCTTTGAATCTTCTTTATCATGCTAAGAGGAGCAGGAAAAAGCAAAAAATTTCAGAATTGCACCTTGCAATGCGGAGAAATTACTGTTTGTGCATTTACAATATTCATTGATTTTTGCCATTGAAAAACGTCCAGAAATGATTGAAGCTACTGACTGAATGAAAGGAGCTGGCATCTCACTCTCTTTGAATCTTCTTTATCATGCTAAGAGGAGCAGGAAAAAGCAAAAAATTTCAGAATTGCGCCTTGCAATGTGGAGATATTACTGTTTGTGCATTTACAATATTCATTGATTTTTGCCATTGAAAAACATGTTTTTCATATACCAGAAATGTTTGAAGCTACTGACTGAATGAAAGGAGCTGGCATCTCACTCTCTTTGAATCTTCTTTATCATGCTAGGATTAGCAGGAAAAAGCAAAAAATTTCAGAATTGCACCTTGCAATGTGGAGATATTACTGTTTGTGCATTTACAATATTCATTGACTTTTGCCATTGAAAAACATGTTTTTCATATACCAGAAATGTTTGAAGCTACTGACTGAATGAAAGGAGCTGGCATCTCACTCTCTTTGAATCTTCTTTATCATGCTAGGATTAGCAGGAAAAAGCAAAAAATTTCAGAATTGCACCTTGCAATGTGGAGATATTACTGTTTGTGCATTTACAATATTCATTGATTTTTGCCATTGAAAAACATGTTTTTCATATACCAGAAATGTTTGAAGCTACTGACTGAATGAAAGGAGCTGGCATCTCACTCTCTTTGAATCTTCTTTATCATGCTAGGATTAACAGGAAAAAGCAAAAAATTTCAGAATTGCACCTTGCAATGTGGAGATATTACTGTTTGTGCATTTACAATATTCATTGATTTTTGCCATTGAAAAACGTCCAGAAATGTTTGAAGCTACTGACTGAATGAAAGGAGCTGGCATCTCACTCTCTTTGAATCTTCTTTATCATGCTAGGATTAGAGGAAAAAGCAAAAAATTTCAGAATTGCACCTTGCAATGTGGAGATATTACTGTTTGTGCATTTACAATATTCATTGATTTTTGCCATTGAAAAACATGTTTTTCATATACCAGAAATGTTTGAAGCTACTGACTGAATGAAAGGAGCTGGCATCTCACTCTCTTTGAATCTTCTTTATCATGCTAGGATTAACAGGAAAAAGCAAAAAATTTCAGAATTGCACCTTGCAATGTGGAGATATTACTGTTTGTGCATTTACAATATTCATTGATTTTTGCCATTGAAAAACATGTTTTTCATATACCAGAAATGTTTGAAGCTACTGACTGAATGAAAGGAGCTGGCATCTCACTCTCTTTGAATCTTCTTTATCATGCTAGGATTAACAGGAAAAAGCTAAAAATTTCAGAATTGCACCGTGCAATGTGGAGATATTACTGTTTGTGCATTTACAATATTCATTGATTTTTGCCATTGAAAAACATGTTTTTCATATACCAGAAATGTTTGAAGCTACTGACTGAATGAAAGGAGCTGGCATCTCACTCTCTTTGAATCTTTATCATGCTAGGATTAGCAGGAAAAAGCAAAAAATTTCAGAATTGCACCTTGCAATGTGGAGATATTACTGTTTGTGCATTTACAATATTCATTGATTTTTGCCATTGAAAAACATGTTTTTCATATACCAGAAATGTTTGAAGCTACTGACTGAATGAAAGGAGCTGGCATCTCACTCTCTTTGAATCTTCTTTATCATGCTAGGATTAACAGGAAAAAGCAAAAAATTTCAGAATTGCACCTTGCAATGTGGAGATATTACTGTTTGTGCATTTACAATATTCATTGATTTTTGCCATTGAAAAACATGTTTTTCATATACCAGAAATGTTTGAAGCTACTGACTGAATGAAAGGAGCTGGCATCTCACTCTCTTTGAATCTTCTTTATCATGCTAGGATTAGCAGGAAAAAGCAAAAAATTTCAGAATTGCACCTTGCAATGTGGAGATATTACTGTTTGTGCATTTACAATATTCATTGATTTTTGCCATTGAAAAACATGTTTTTCATATACCAGAAATGTTTGAAGCTACTGACTGAATGAAAGGAGCTGGCATCTCACTCTCTTTGAATCTTCTTTATCATGCTAGGATTAACAGGAAAAAGCAAAAAATTTCAGAATTGCACCTTGCAATGTGGAGATATTACTGTTTGTGCATTTACAATATTCATTGATTTTTGCCATTGAAAAACATGTTTTTCATATACCAGAAATGTTTGAAGCTACTGACTGAATGAAAGGAGCTGGCATCTCACTCTCTTTGAATCTTCTTTATCATGCTAGGATTAACAGGAAAAAGCTAAAAATTTCAGAATTGCACCGTGCAATGTGGAGATATTACTGTTTGTGCATTTACAATATTCATTGATTTTTGCCATTGAAAAACATGTTTTTCATATACCAGAAATGTTTGAAGCTACTGACTGAATGAAAGGAGCTGGCATCTCACTCTCTTTGAATCTTCTTTATCATGCTAGGATTAGCAGGAAAAAGCAAAAAATTTCAGAATTGCACCTTGCAATGTGGAGATATTACTGTTTGTGCATTTACAATATTCATTGATTTTTGCCATTGAAAAACATGTTTTTCATATACCAGAAATGTTTGAAGCTACTGACTGAATGAAAGGAGCTGGCATCTCACTCTTTGAATCTTCTTTATCATGCTAGGATTAACAGGAAAAAGCTAAAAATTTCAGAATTGCACCGTGCAATGTGGAGATATTACTGTTTGTGCATTTACAATATTCATTGATTTTTGCCATTGAAAAACATGTTTTTCATATACCAGAAATGTTTGAAGCTACTGACTGAATGAAAGGAGCTGGCATCTCACTCTCTTTGAATCTTCTTTATCATGCTAGGATTAGCAGGAAAAAGCAAAAAATTTCAGAATTGCACCTTGCAATGTGGAGATATTACTGTTTGTGCATTTACAATATTCATTGATTTTTGCCATTGAAAAACATGTTTTTCATATACCAGAAATGTTTGAAGCTACTGACTGAATGAAAGGAGCTGGCATCTCACTCTCTTTGAATCTTCTTTATCATGCTAGGATTAACAGGAAAAAGCAAAAAATTTCAGAATTGCACCTTGCAATGTGGAGATATTACTGTTTGTGCATTTACAATATTCATTGATTTTTGCCATTGAAAAACATGTTTTTCATATACCAGAAATGTTTGAAGCTACTGACTGAATGAAAGGAGCTGGCATCTCACTCTCTTTGAATCTTCTTTATCATGCTAGGATTAACAGGAAAAAGCTAAAAATTTCAGAATTGCACCGTGCAATGTGGAGATATTACTGTTTGTGCATTTACAATATTCATTGTTTTTTGCCATTGAAAAACATGTTTTTCATATACCAGAAATGTTTGAAGCTACTGACTGAATGAAAGGAGCTGGCATCTCACTCTCTTTGAATCTTCTTTATCATGCTAGGATTAGCAGGAAAAAGCAAAAAATTTCAGAATTGCACCTTGCAATGTGGAGATATTACTGTTTGTGCATTTACAATATTCATTGATTTTTGCCATTGAAAAACATGTTTTTCATATACCAGAAATGTTTGAAGCTACTGACTGAATGAAAGGAGCTGGCATCTCACTCTCTTTGAATCTTCTTTATCATGCTAGGATTAGCAGGAAAAAGCAAAAAATTTCAGAATTGCACCTTGCAATGTGGAGATATTACTGTTTGTGCATTTACAATATTCATTGATTTTTGCCATTGAAAAACATGTTTTTCATATACCAGAAATGTTTGAAGCTACTGACTGAATGAAAGGAGCTGGCATCTCACTCTCTTTGAATCTTCTTTATCATGCTAGGATTAACAGGAAAAAGCAAAAAATTTCAGAATTGCACCTTGCAATGTGGAGATATTACTGTTTGTGCATTTACAATATTCATTGATTTTTGCCATTGAAAAACATGTTTTTCATATACCAGAAATGTTTGAAGCTACTGACTGAATGAAAGGAGCTGGCATCTCACTCTCTTTGAATCTTCTTTATCATGCTAGGATTAACAGGAAAAAGCTAAAAATTTCAGAATTGCACCGTGCAATGTGGAGATATTACTGTTTGTGCATTTACAATATTCATTGTTTTTTGCCATTGAAAAACATGTTTTTCATATACCAGAAATGTTTGAAGCTACTGACTGAATGAAAGGAGCTGGCATCTCACTCTCTTTGAATCTTCTTTATCATGCTAGGATTAGCAGGAAAAAGCAAAAAATTTCAGAATTGCACCTTGCAATGTGGAGATATTACTGTTTGTGCATTTACAATATTCATTGATTTTTGCCATTGAAAAACATGTTTTTCATATACCAGAAATGTTTGAAGCTACTGACTGAATGAAAGGAGCTGGCATCTCACTCTCTTTGAATCTTCTTTATCATGCTAGGATTAACAGGAAAAAGCTAAAAATTTCAGAATTGCACCGTGCAATGTGGAGATATTACTGTTTGTGCATTTACAATATTCATTGATTTTTGCCATTGAAAAACATGTTTTTCATATACCAGAAATGTTTGAAGCTACTGACTGAATGAAAGGAGCTGGCATCTCACTCTCTTTGAATCTTCTTTATCATGCTAGGATTAGCAGGAAAAAGCAAAAAATTTCAGAATTGCACCTTGCAATGTGGAGATATTACTGTTTGTGCATTTACAATATTCATTGATTTTTGCCATTGAAAAACGTCCAGAAATGTTTGAAGCTACTGACTGAATGAAAGGAGCTGGCATCTCACTCTCTTTGAATCTTCTTTATCATGCTAGGATTAACAGGAAAAAGCAAAAAATTTCAGAATTGCACCTTGCAATGTGGAGATATTACTGTTTGTGCATTTACAATATTCATTGATTTTTGCCATTGAAAAACATGTTTTTCATATACCAGAAATGTTTGAAGCTACTGACTGAATGAAAGGAGCTGGCATCTCACTCTCTTTGAATCTTCTTTATCATGCTAGGATTAACAGGAAAAAGCAAAAAATTTCAGAATTGCACCTTGCAATGTGGAGATATTACTGTTTGTGCATTTACAATATTCATTGATTTTTGCCATTGAAAAACATGTTTTTCATATACCAGAAATGTTTGAAGCTACTGACTGAATGAAAGGAGCTGGCATCTCACTCTCTTTGAATCTTCTTTATCATGCTAGGATTAACAGGAAAAAGCTAAAAATTTCAGAATTGCACCGTGCAATGTGGAGATATTACTGTTTGTGCATTTACAATATTCATTGTTTTTTGCCATTGAAAAACATGTTTTTCATATACCAGAAATGTTTGAAGCTACTGACTGAATGAAAGGAGCTGGCATCTCACTCTCTTTGAATCTTCTTTATCATGCTAGGATTAGCAGGAAAAAGCAAAAAATTTCAGAATTGCACCTTGCAATGTGGAGATATTACTGTTTGTGCATTTACAATATTCATTGATTTTTGCCATTGAAAAACATGTTTTTCATATACCAGAAATGTTTGAAGCTACTGACTGAATGAAAGGAGCTGGCATCTCACTCTCTTTGAATCTTCTTTATCATGCTAGGATTAACAGGAAAAAGCTAAAAATTTCAGAATTGCACCGTGCAATGTGGAGATATTACTGTTTGTGCATTTACAATATTCATTGATTTTTGCCATTGAAAAACATGTTTTTCATATACCAGAAATGTTTGAAGCTACTGACTGAATGAAAGGAGCTGGCATCTCACTCTCTTTGAATCTTCTTTATCATGCTAGGATTAGCAGGAAAAAGCAAAAAATTTCAGAATTGCACCTTGCAATGTGGAGATATTACTGTTTGTGCATTTACAATATTCATTGATTTTTGCCATTGAAAAACGTCCAGAAATGTTTGAAGCTACTGACTGAATGAAAGGAGCTGGCATCTCACTCTCTTTGAATCTTCTTTATCATGCTAGGATTAACAGGAAAAAGCAAAAAATTTCAGAATTGCACCTTGCAATGTGGAGATATTACTGTTTGTGCATTTACAATATTCATTGATTTTTGCCATTGAAAAACATGTTTTTCATATACCAGAAATGTTTGAAGCTACTGACTGAATGAAAGGAGCTGGCATCTCACTCTCTTTGAATCTTCTTTATCATGCTAGGATTAACAGGAAAAAGCTAAAAATTTCAGAATTGCACCGTGCAATGTGGAGATATTACTGTTTGTGCATTTACAATATTCATTGATTTTTGCCATTGAAAAACATGTTTTTCATATACCAGAAATGTTTGAAGCTACTGACTGAATGAAAGGAGCTGGCATCTCACTCTCTTTGAATCTTCTTTATCATGCTAGGATTAGCAGGAAAAAGCAAAAAATTTCAGAATTGCACCTTGCAATGTGGAGATATTACTGTTTGTGCATTTACAATATTCATTGATTTTTGCCATTGAAAAACATGTTTTTCATATACCAGAAATGTTTGAAGCTACTGACTGAATGAAAGGAGCTGGCATCTCACTCTCTTTGAATCTTCTTTATCATGCTAGGATTAACAGGAAAAAGCTAAAAATTTCAGAATTGCACCGTGCAATGTGGAGATATTACTGTTTGTGCATTTACAATATTCATTGATTTTTGCCATTGAAAAACATGTTTTTCATATACCAGAAATGTTTGAAGCTACTGACTGAATGAAAGGAGCTGGCATCTCACTCTCTTTGAATCTTCTTTATCATGCTAGGATTAGCAGGAAAAAGCAAAAAATTTCAGAATTGCACCTTGCAATGTGGAGATATTACTGTTTGTGCATTTACAATATTCATTGATTTTTGCCATTGAAAAACATGTTTTTCATATACCAGAAATGTTTGAAGCTACTGACTGAATGAAAGGAGCTGGCATCTCACTCTCTTTGAATCTTCTTTATCATGCTAGGATTAACAGGAAAAAGCAAAAAATTTCAGAATTGCACCTTGCAATGTGGAGATATTACTGTTTGTGCATTTACAATATTCATTGATTTTTGCCATTGAAAAACATGTTTTTCATATACCAGAAATGTTTGAAGCTACTGACTGAATGAAAGGAGCTGGCATCTCACTCTCTTTGAATCTTCTTTATCATGCTAGGAATAACAGGAAAAAGCTAAAAATTTCAGAATTGCACCGTGCAATGTGGAGATATTACTGTTTGTGCATTTACAATATTCATTGTTTTTTGCCATTGAAAAACATGTTTTTCATATACCAGAAATGTTTGAAGCTACTGACTGAATGAAAGGAGCTGGCATCTCACTCTCTTTGAATCTTCTTTATCATGCTAGGATTAGCAGGAAAAAGCAAAAAATTTCAGAATTGCACCTTGCAATGTGGAGATATTACTGTTTGTGCATTTACAATATTCATTGATTTTTGCCATTGAAAAACATGTTTTTCATATACCAGAAATGTTTGAAGCTACTGACTGAATGAAAGGAGCTGGCATCTCACTCTCTTTGAATCTTCTTTATCATGCTAGGATTAGCAGGAAAAAGCAAAAAATTTCAGAATTGCACCTTGCAATGTGGAGATATTACTGTTTGTGCATTTACAATATTCATTGATTTTTGCCATTGAAAAACATGTTTTTCATATACCAGAAATGTTTGAAGCTACTGACTGAATGAAAGGAGCTGGCATCTCACTCTCTTTGAATCTTCTTTATCATGCTAGGATTAACAGGAAAAAGCAAAAAATTTCAGAATTGCACCTTGCAATGTGGAGATATTACTGTTTGTGCATTTACAATATTCATTGATTTTTGCCATTGAAAAACATGTTTTTCATATACCAGAAATGTTTGAAGCTACTGACTGAATGAAAGGAGCTGGCATCTCACTCTCTTTGAATCTTCTTTATCATGCTAGGATTAACAGGAAAAAGCTAAAAATTTCAGAATTGCACCGTGCAATGTGGAGATATTACTGTTTGTGCATTTACAATATTCATTGTTTTTTGCCATTGAAAAACATGTTTTTCATATACCAGAAATGTTTGAAGCTACTGACTGAATGAAAGGAGCTGGAATCTCACTCTCTTTGAATCTTCTTTATCATGCTAGGATTAGCAGGAAAAAGCAAAAAATTTCAGAATTGCACCTTGCAATGTGGAGATATTACTGTTTGTGCATTTACAATATTCATTGATTTTTGCCATTGAAAAACATGTTTTTCATATACCAGAAATGTTTGAAGCTACTGACTGAATGAAAGGAGCTGGCATCTCACTCTCTTTGAATCTTCTTTATCATGCTAGGATTAACAGGAAAAAGCTAAAAATTTCAGAATTGCACCGTGCAATGTGGAGATATTACTGTTTGTGCATTTACAATATTCATTGATTTTTGCCATTGAAAAACATGTTTTTCATATACCAGAAATGTTTGAAGCTACTGACTGAATGAAAGGAGCTGGCATCTCACTCTCTTTGAATCTTCTTTATCATGCTAGGATTAGCAGGAAAAAGCAAAAAATTTCAGAATTGCACCTTGCAATGTGGAGATATTACTGTTTGTGCATTTACAATATTCATTGATTTTTGACATTGAAAAACATGTTTTTCATATACCAGAAATGTTTGAAGCTACTGACTGAATGAAAGGAGCTGGCATCTCACTCTCTTTGAATCTTCTTTATCATGCTAGGATTAACAGGAAAAAGCTAAAAATTTCAGAATTGCACCGTGCAATGTGGAGATATTACTGTTTGTGCATTTACAATATTCATTGTTTTTTGCCATTGAAAAACATGTTTTTCATATACCAGAAATGTTTGAAGCTACTGACTGAATGAAAGGAGCTGGCATCTCACTCTCTTTGAATCTTCTTTATCATGCTAGGATTAGCAGGAAAAAGCAAAAAATTTCAGAATTGCACCTTGCAATGTGGAGATATTACTGTTTGTGCATTTACAATATTCATTGATTTTTGCCATTGAAAAACATGTTTTTCATATACCAGAAATGTTTGAAGCTACTGACTGAATGAAAGGAGCTGGCATCTCACTCTCTTTGAATCTTCTTTATCATGCTAGGATTAACAGGAAAAAGCTAAAAATTTCAGAATTGCACCGTGCAATGTGGAGATATTACTGTTTTTGTGCATTTACAATATTCATTGATTTTTGCCATTGAAAAACATGTTTTTCATATACCAGAAATGTTTGAAGCTACTGACTGAATGAAAGGAGCTGGCATCTCACTCTCTTTGAATCTTCTTTATCATGCTAGGATTAGCAGGAAAAAGCAAAAAATTTCAGAATTGCACCTTGCAATGTGGAGATATTACTGTTTGTGCATTTACAATATTCATTGATTTTTGACATTGAAAAACATGTTTTTCATATACCAGAAATGTTTGAAGCTACTGACTGAATGAAAGGAGCTGGCATCTCACTCTCTTTGAATCTTCTTTATCATGCTAGGATTAACAGGAAAAAGCTAAAAATTTCAGAATTGCACCGTGCAATGTGGAGATATTACTGTTTGTGCATTTACAATATTCATTGATTTTTGCCATTGAAAAACATGTTTTTCATATACCAGAAATGTTTGAAGCTACTGACTGAATGAAAGGAGCTGGCATCTCACTCTCTTTGAATCTTCTTTATCATGCTAGGATTAGCAGGAAAAAGCAAAAAATTTCAGAATTGCACCTTGCAATGTGGAGATATTACTGTTTGTGCATTTACAATATTCATTGATTTTTGCCATTGAAAAACATGTTTTTCATATACCAGAAATGTTTGAAGCTACTGACTGAATGAAAGGAGCTGGCATCTCACTCTCTTTGAATCTTCTTTATCATGCTAGGATTAACAGGAAAAAGCAAAAAATTTCAGAATTGCACCTTGCAATGTGGAGATATTACTGTTTGTGCATTTACAATATTCATTGATTTTTGCCATTGAAAAACATGTTTTTCATATACCAGAAATGTTTGAAGCTACTGACTGAATGAAAGGAGCTGGCATCTCACTCTCTTTGAATCTTCTTTATCATGCTAGGATTAGCAGGAAAAAGCAAAAAATTTCAGAATTGCACCTTGCAATGTGGAGATATTACTGTTTGTGCATTTACAATATTCATTGATTTTTGCCATTGAAAAACATGTTTTTCATATACCAGAAATGTTTGAAGCTACTGACTGAATGAAAGGAGCTGGCATCTCACTCTCTTTGAATCTTCTTTATCATGCTAGGATTAACAGGAAAAAGCTAAAAATTTCAGAATTGCACCGTGCAATGTGGAGATATTACTGTTTGTGCATTTACAATATTCATTGTTTTTTGCCATTGAAAAACATGTTTTTCATATACCAGAAATGTTTGAAGCTACTGACTGAATGAAAGGAGCTGGCATCTCACTCTCTTTGAATCTTCTTTATCATGCTAGGATTAGCAGGAAAAAGCAAAAAATTTCAGAATTGCACCTTGCAATGTGGAGATATTACTGTTTGTGCATTTACAATATTCATTGATTTTTGCCATTGAAAAACATGTTTTTCATATACCAGAAATGTTTGAAGCTACTGACTGAATGAAAGGAGCTGGCATCTCACTCTCTTTGAATCTTCTTTATCATGCTAGGATTAACAGGAAAAAGCTAAAAATTTCAGAATTGCACCGAGCAATGTGGAGATATTACTGTTTGTGCATTTACAATATTCATTGATTTTTGCCATTGAAAAACATGTTTTTCATATACCAGAAATGTTTGAAGCTACTGACTGAATGAAAGGAGCTGGCATCTCACTCTCTTTGAATCTTCTTTATCATGCTAGGATTAGCAGGAAAAAGCAAAAAATTTCAGAATTGCACCTTGCAATGTGGAGATATTACTGTTTGTGCATTTACAATATTCATTGATTTTTGACATTGAAAAACATGTTTTTCATATACCAGAAATGTTTGAAGCTACTGACTGAATGAAAGGAGCTGGCATCTCACTCTCTTTGAATCTTCTTTATCATGCTAGGATTAGCAGGAAAAAGCAAAAAATTTCAGAATTGCACCTTGCAATGTGGAGATATTACTGTTTGTGCATTTACAATATTCATTGATTTTTGACATTGAAAAACATGTTTTTCATATACCAGAAATGTTTGAAGCTACTGACTGAATGAAAGGAGCTGGCATCTCACTCTCTTTGAATCTTCTTTATCATGCTAGGATTAACAGGAAAAAGCTAAAAATTTCAGAATTGCACCGTGCAATGTGGAGATATTACTGTTTGTGCATTTACAATATTCATTGTTTTTTGCCATTGAAAAACATGTTTTTCATATACCAGAAATGTTTGAAGCTACTGACTGAATGAAAGGAGCTGGCATCTCACTCTCTTTGAATCTTCTTTATCATGCTAGGATTAGCAGGAAAAAGCAAAAAATTTCAGAATTGCACCTTGCAATGTGGAGATATTACTGTTTGTGCATTTACAATATTCATTGATTTTTGCCATTGAAAAACATGTTTTTCATATACCAGAAATGTTTGAAGCTACTGACTGAATGAAAGGAGCTGGCATCTCACTCTCTTTGAATCTTCTTTATCATGCTAGGATTAACAGGAAAAAGCTAAAAATTTCAGAATTGCACCGTGCAATGTGGAGATATTACTGTTTGTGCATTTACAATATTCATTGATTTTTGCCATTGAAAAACATGTTTTTCATATACCAGAAATGTTTGAAGCTACTGACTGAATGAAAGGAGCTGGCATCTCACTCTCTTTGAATCTTCTTTATCATGCTAGGATTAGCAGGAAAAAGCAAAAAATTTCAGAATTGCACCTTGCAATGTGGAGATATTACTGTTTGTGCATTTACAATATTCATTGATTTTTGACATTGAAAAACATGTTTTTCATATACCAGAAATGTTTGAAGCTACTGACTGAATGAAAGGAGCTGGCATCTCACTCTCTTTGAATCTTCTTTATCATGCTAGGATTAACAGGAAAAAGCTAAAAATTTCAGAATTGCACCGTGCAATGTGGAGATATTACTGTTTGTGCATTTACAATATTCATTGATTTTTGCCATTGAAAAACATGTTTTTCATATACCAGAAATGTTTGAAGCTACTGACTGAATGAAAGGAGCTGGCATCTCACTCTCTTTGAATCTTCTTTATCATGCTAGGATTAGCAGGAAAAAGCAAAAAATTTCAGAATTGCACCTTGCAATGTGGAGATATTACTGTTTGTGCATTTACAATATTCATTGATTTTTGCCATTGAAAAACATGTTTTTCATATACCAGAAATGTTTGAAGCTACTGACTGAATGAAAGGAGCTGGCATCTCACTCTCTTTGAATCTTCTTTATCATGCTAGGATTAACAGGAAAAAGCAAAAAATTTCAGAATTGCACCTTGCAATGTGGAGATATTACTGTTTGTGCATTTACAATATTCATTGATTTTTGCCATTGAAAAACATGTTTTTCATATACCAGAAATGTTTGAAGCTACTGACTGAATGAAAGGAGCTGGCATCTCACTCTCTTTGAATCTTCTTTATCATGCTAGGATTAGCAGGAAAAAGCAAAAAATTTCAGAATTGCACCTTGCAATGTGGAGATATTACTGTTTGTGCATTTACAATATTCATTGATTTTTGCCATTGAAAAACATGTTTTTCATATACCAGAAATGTTTGAAGCTACTGACTGAATGAAAGGAGCTGGCATCTCACTCTCTTTGAATCTTCTTTATCATGCTAGGATTAACAGGAAAAAGCTAAAAATTTCAGAATTGCACCGTGCAATGTGGAGATATTACTGTTTGTGCATTTACAATATTCATTGATTTTTGCCATTGAAAAACATGTTTTTCATATACCAGAAATGTTTGAAGCTACTGACTGAATGAAAGGAGCTGGCATCTCACTCTCTTTGAATCTTCTTTATCATGCTAGGATTAGCAGGAAAAAGCAAAAAATTTCAGAATTGCACCTTGCAATGTGGAGATATTACTGTTTGTGCATTTACAATATTCATTGATTTTTGCCATTGAAAAACATGTTTTTCATATACCAGAAATGTTTGAAGCTACTGACTGAATGAAAGGAGCTGGCATCTCACTCTCTTTGAATCTTCTTTATCATGCTAGGATTAGCAGGAAAAAGCAAAAAATTTCAGAATTGCACCTTGCAATGTGGAGATATTACTGTTTGTGCATTTACAATATTCATTGATTTTTGCCATTGAAAAACATGTTTTTCATATACCAGAAATGTTTGAAGCTACTGACTGAATGAAAGGAGCTGGCATCTCACTCTCTTTGAATCTTCTTTATCATGCTAGGATTAACAGGAAAAAGCTAAAAATTTCAGAATTGCACCGTGCAATGTGGAGATATTACTGTTTGTGCATTTACAATATTCATTGATTTTTGCCATTGAAAAACATGTTTTTCATATACCAGAAATGTTTGAAGCTACTGACTGAATGAAAGGAGCTGGCATCTCACTCTCTTTGAATCTTCTTTATCATGCTAGGATTAGCAGGAAAAAGCAAAAAATTTCAGAATTGCACCTTGCAATGTGGAGATATTACTGTTTGTGCATTTACAATATTCATTGATTTTTGCCATTGAAAAACATGTTTTTCATATACCAGAAATGTTTGAAGCTACTGACTGAATGAAAGGAGCTGGCATCTCACTCTCTTTGAATCTTCTTTATCATGCTAGGATTAGCAGGAAAAAGCAAAAAATTTCAGAATTGCACCTTGCAATGTGGAGATATTACTGTTTGTGCATTTACAATATTCATTGATTTTTGCCATTGAAAAACATGTTTTTCATATACCAGAAATGTTTGAAGCTACTGACTGAATGAAAGGAGCTGGCATCTCACTCTCTTTGAATCTTCTTTATCATGCTAGGATTAACAGGAAAAAGCTAAAAATTTCAGAATTGCACCGTGCAATGTGGAGATATTACTGTTTGTGCATTTACAATATTCATTGATTTTTGCCATTGAAAAACATGTTTTTCATATACCAGAAATGTTTGAAGCTACTGACTGAATGAAAGGAGCTGGCATCTCACTCTCTTTGAATCTTCTTTATCATGCTAGGATTAGCAGGAAAAAGCAAAAAATTTCAGAATTGCACCTTGCAATGTGGAGATATTACTGTTTGTGCATTTACAATATTCATTGATTTTTGACATTGAAAAACATGTTTTTCATATACCAGAAATGTTTGAAGCTACTGACTGAATGAAAGGAGCTGGCATCTCACTCTCTTTGAATCTTCTTTATCATGCTAGGATTAGCAGGAAAAAGCAAAAAATTTCAGAATTGCACCTTGCAATGTGGAGATATTACTGTTTGTGCATTTACAATATTCATTGATTTTTGCCATTGAAAAACATGTTTTTCATATACCAGAAATGTTTGAAGCTACTGACTGAATGAAAGGAGCTGGCATCTCACTCTCTTTGAATCTTCTTTATCATGCTAGGATTAACAGGAAAAAGCTAAAAATTTCAGAATTGCACCGTGCAATGTGGAGATATTACTGTTTGTGCATTTACAATATTCATTGTTTTTTGCCATTGAAAAACATGTTTTTCATATACCAGAAATGTTTGAAGCTACTGACTGAATGAAAGGAGCTGGCATCTCACTCTCTTTGAATCTTCTTTATCATGCTAGGATTAGCAGGAAAAAGCAAAAAATTTCAGAATTGCACCTTGCAATGTGGAGATATTACTGTTTGTGCATTTACAATATTCATTGATTTTTGCCATTGAAAAACATGTTTTTCATATACCAGAAATGTTTGAAGCTACTGACTGAATGAAAGGAGCTGGCATCTCACTCTCTTTGAATCTTCTTTATCATGCTAGGATTAACAGGAAAAAGCTAAAAATTTCAGAATTGCACCGAGCAATGTGGAGATATTACTGTTTGTGCATTTACAATATTCATTGATTTTTGCCATTGAAAAACATGTTTTTCATATACCAGAAATGTTTGAAGCTACTGACTGAATGAAAGGAGCTGGCATCTCACTCTCTTTGAATCTTCTTTATCATGCTAGGATTAGCAGGAAAAAGCAAAAAATTTCAGAATTGCACCTTGCAATGTGGAGATATTACTGTTTGTGCATTTACAATATTCATTGATTTTTGACATTGAAAAACATGTTTTTCATATACCAGAAATGTTTGAAGCTACTGACTGAATGAAAGGAGCTGGCATCTCACTCTCTTTGAATCTTCTTTATCATGCTAGGATTAGCAGGAAAAAGCAAAAAATTTCAGAATTGCACCTTGCAATGTGGAGATATTACTGTTTGTGCATTTACAATATTCATTGATTTTTGACATTGAAAAACATGTTTTTCATATACCAGAAATGTTTGAAGCTACTGACTGAATGAAAGGAGCTGGCATCTCACTCTCTTTGAATCTTCTTTATCATGCTAGGATTAACAGGAAAAAGCTAAAAATTTCAGAATTGCACCGTGCAATGTGGAGATATTACTGTTTGTGCATTTACAATATTCATTGTTTTTTGCCATTGAAAAACATGTTTTTCATATACCAGAAATGTTTGAAGCTACTGACTGAATGAAAGGAGCTGGCATCTCACTCTCTTTGAATCTTCTTTATCATGCTAGGATTAGCAGGAAAAAGCAAAAAATTTCAGAATTGCACCTTGCAATGTGGAGATATTACTGTTTGTGCATTTACAATATTCATTGATTTTTGCCATTGAAAAACATGTTTTTCATATACCAGAAATGTTTGAAGCTACTGACTGAATGAAAGGAGCTGGCATCTCACTCTCTTTGAATCTTCTTTATCATGCTAGGATTAACAGGAAAAAGCTAAAAATTTCAGAATTGCACCGTGCAATGTGGAGATATTACTGTTTGTGCATTTACAATATTCATTGATTTTTGCCATTGAAAAACATGTTTTTCATATACCAGAAATGTTTGAAGCTACTGACTGAATGAAAGGAGCTGGCATCTCACTCTCTTTGAATCTTCTTTATCATGCTAGGATTAGCAGGAAAAAGCAAAAAATTTCAGAATTGCACCTTGCAATGTGGAGATATTACTGTTTGTGCATTTACAATATTCATTGATTTTTGACATTGAAAAACATGTTTTTCATATACCAGAAATGTTTGAAGCTACTGACTGAATGAAAGGAGCTGGCATCTCACTCTCTTTGAATCTTCTTTATCATGCTAGGATTAACAGGAAAAAGCTAAAAATTTCAGAATTGCACCTTGCAATGTGGAGATATTACTGTTTGTGCATTTACAATATTCATTGATTTTTGCCATTGAAAAACATGTTTTTCATATACCAGAAATGTTTGAAGCTACTGACTGAATGAAAGGAGCTGGCATCTCACTCTCTTTGAATCTTCTTTATCATGCTAGGATTAGCAGGAAAAAGCAAAAAATTTCAGAATTGCACCTTGCAATGTGGAGATATTACTGTTTGTGCATTTACAATATTCATTGATTTTTGCCATTGAAAAACATGTTTTTCATATACCAGAAATGTTTGAAGCTACTGACTGAATGAAAGGAGCTGGCATCTCACTCTCTTTGAATCTTCTTTATCATGCTAGGATTAACAGGAAAAAGCAAAAAATTTCAGAATTGCACCTTGCAATGTGGAGATATTACTGTTTGTGCATTTACAATATTCATTGATTTTTGCCATTGAAAAACATGTTTTTCATATACCAGAAATGTTTGAAGCTACTGACTGAATGAAAGGAGCTGGCATCTCACTCTCTTTGAATCTTCTTTATCATGCTAGGATTAGCAGGAAAAAGCAAAAAATTTCAGAATTGCACCTTGCAATGTGGAGATATTACTGTTTGTGCATTTACAATATTCATTGATTTTTGCCATTGAAAAACATGTTTTTCATATACCAGAAATGTTTGAAGCTACTGACTGAATGAAAGGAGCTGGCATCTCACTCTCTTTGAATCTTCTTTATCATGCTAGGATTAACAGGAAAAAGCTAAAAATTTCAGAATTGCACCGTGCAATGTGGAGATATTACTGTTTGTGCATTTACAATATTCATTGATTTTTGCCATTGAAAAACATGTTTTTCATATACCAGAAATGTTTGAAGCTACTGACTGAATGAAAGGAGCTGGCATCTCACTCTCTTTGAATCTTCTTTATCATGCTAGGATTAGCAGGAAAAAGCAAAAAATTTCAGAATTGCACCTTGCAATGTGGAGATATTACTGTTTGTGCATTTACAATATTCATTGATTTTTGCCATTGAAAAACATGTTTTTCATATACCAGAAATGTTTGAAGCTACTGACTGAATGAAAGGAGCTGGCATCTCACTCTCTTTGAATCTTCTTTATCATGCTAGGATTAGCAGGAAAAAGCAAAAAATTTCAGAATTGCACCTTGCAATGTGGAGATATTACTGTTTGTGCATTTACAATATTCATTGATTTTTGCCATTGAAAAACATGTTTTTCATATACCAGAAATGTTTGAAGCTACTGACTGAATGAAAGGAGCTGGCATCTCACTCTCTTTGAATCTTCTTTATCATGCTAGGATTAACAGGAAAAAGCTAAAAATTTCAGAATTGCACCGTGCAATGTGGAGATATTACTGTTTGTGCATTTACAATATTCATTGATTTTTGCCATTGAAAAACATGTTTTTCATATACCAGAAATGTTTGAAGCTACTGACTGAATGAAAGGAGCTGGCATCTCACTCTCTTTGAATCTTCTTTATCATGCTAGGATTAGCAGGAAAAAAGCAAAAAATTTCAGAATTGCACCTTGCAATGTGGAGATATTACTGTTTGTGCATTTACAATATTCATTGATTTTTGCCATTGAAAAACATGTTTTTCATATACCAGAAATGTTTGAAGCTACTGACTGAATGAAAGGAGCTGGCATCTCACTCTCTTTGAATCTTCTTTATCATGCTAGGATTAGCAGGAAAAAGCAAAAAATTTCAGAATTGCACCTTGCAATGTGGAGATATTACTGTTTGTGCATTTACAATATTCATTGATTTTTGCCATTGAAAAACATGTTTTTCATATACCAGAAATGTTTGAAGCTACTGACTGAATGAAAGGAGCTGGCATCTCACTCTCTTTGAATCTTCTTTATCATGCTAGGATTAACAGGAAAAAAGCTAAAAATTTCAGAATTGCACCGTGCAATGTGGAGATATTACTGTTTGTGCATTTACAATATTCATTGATTTTTGCCATTGAAAAACATGTTTTTCATATACCAGAAATGTTTGAAGCTACTGACTGAATGAAAGGAGCTGGCATCTCACTCTCTTTGAATCTTCTTTATCATGCTAGGATTAGCAGGAAAAAGCAAAAAATTTCAGAATTGCACCTTGCAATGTGGAGATATTACTGTTTGTGCATTTACAATATTCATTGATTTTTGACATTGAAAAACATGTTTTTCATATACCAGAAATGTTTGAAGCTACTGACTGAATGAAAGGAGCTGGCATCTCACTCTCTTTGAATCTTCTTTATCATGCTAGGATTAGCAGGAAAAAGCAAAAAATTTCAGAATTGCACCTTGCAATGTGGAGATATTACTGTTTGTGCATTTACAATATTCATTGATTTTTGACATTGAAAAACATGTTTTTCATATACCAGAAATGTTTGAAGCTACTGACTGAATGAAAGGAGCTGGCATCTCACTCTCTTTGAATCTTCTTTATCATGCTAGGATTAACAGGAAAAAGCTAAAAATTTCAGAATTGCACCGTGCAATGTGGAGATATTACTGTTTGTGCATTTACAATATTCATTGTTTTTTGCCATTGAAAAACATGTTTTTCATATACCAGAAATGTTTGAAGCTACTGACTGAATGAAAGGAGCTGGCATCTCACTCTCTTTGAATCTTCTTTATCATGCTAGGATTAGCAGGAAAAAGCAAAAAATTTCAGAATTGCACCTTGCAATGTGGAGATATTACTGTTTGTGCATTTACAATATTCATTGATTTTTGCCATTGAAAAACATGTTTTTCATATACCAGAAATGTTTGAAGCTACTGACTGAATGAAAGGAGCTGGCATCTCACTCTCTTTGAATCTTCTTTATCATGCTAGGATTAACAGGAAAAAGCTAAAAATTTCAGAATTGCACCGTGCAATGTGGAGATATTACTGTTTGTGCATTTACAATATTCATTGATTTTTGCCATTGAAAAACATGTTTTTCATATACCAGAAATGTTTGAAGCTACTGACTGAATGAAAGGAGCTGGCATCTCACTCTCTTTGAATCTTCTTTATCATGCTAGGATTAGCAGGAAAAAGCAAAAAATTTCAGAATTGCACCTTGCAATGTGGAGATATTACTGTTTGTGCATTTACAATATTCATTGATTTTTGACATTGAAAAACATGTTTTTCATATACCAGAAATGTTTGAAGCTACTGACTGAATGAAAGGAGCTGGCATCTCACTCTCTTTGAATCTTCTTTATCATGCTAGGATTAACAGGAAAAAGCTAAAAATTTCAGAATTGCACCGTGCAATGTGGAGATATTACTGTTTGTGCATTTACAATATTCATTGATTTTTGCCATTGAAAAACATGTTTTTCCAGAAATGTTTGAAGCTACTGACTGAATGAAAGGAGCTGGCATCTCACTCTCTTTGAATCTTCTTTATCATGCTAGGATTAGCAGGAAAAAGCAAAAAATTTCAGAATTGCACCTTGCAATGTGGAGATATTACTGTTTGTGCATTTACAATATTCATTGATTTTTGCCATTGAAAAACATGTTTTTCATATACCAGAAATGTTTGAAGCTACTGACTGAATGAAAGGAGCTGGCATCTCACTCTCTTTGAATCTTCTTTATCATGCTAGGATTAGCAGGAAAAAGCAAAAAATTTCAGAATTGCACCTTGCAATGTGGAGATATTACTGTTTGTGCATTTACAATATTCATTGATTTTTGCCATTGAAAAACATGTTTTTCATATACCAGAAATGTTTGAAGCTACTGACTGAATGAAAGGAGCTGGCATCTCACTCTCTTTGAATCTTCTTTATCATGCTAGGATTAACAGGAAAAAGCTAAAAATTTCAGAATTGCACCGTGCAATGTGGAGATATTACTGTTTGTGCATTTACAATATTCATTGATTTTTGCCATTGAAAAACATGTTTTTCATATACCAGAAATGTTTGAAGCTACTGACTGAATGAAAGGAGCTGGCATCTCACTCTCTTTGAATCTTCTTTATCATGCTAGGATTAGCAGGAAAAAGCAAAAAATTTCAGAATTGCACCTTGCAATGTGGAGATATTACTGTTTGTGCATTTACAATATTCATTGATTTTTGCCATTGAAAAACATGTTTTTCATATACCAGAAATGTTTGAAGCTACTGACTGAATGAAAGGAGCTGGCATCTCACTCTCTTTGAATCTTCTTTATCATGCTAGGATTAACAGGAAAAAGCAAAAAATTTCAGAATTGCACCTTGCAATGTGGAGATATTACTGTTTGTGCATTTACAATATTCATTGATTTTGCCATTGAAAAACATGTTTTTCATATACCAGAAATGTTTGAAGCTACTGACTGAATGAAAGGAGCTGGCATCTCACTCTCTTTGAATCTTCTTTATCATGCTAGGATTAACAGGAAAAAGCTAAAAATTTCAGAATTGCACCGTGCAATGTGGAGATATTACTGTTTGTGCATTTACAATATTCATTGTTTTTTGCCATTGAAAAACATGTTTTTCATATACCAGAAATGTTTGAAGCTACTGACTGAATGAAAGGAGCTGGCATCTCACTCTCTTTGAATCTTCTTTATCATGCTAGGATTAGCAGGAAAAAGCAAAAAATTTCAGAATTGCACCTTGCAATGTGGAGATATTACTGTTTGTGCATTTACAATATTCATTGATTTTTGCATTGAAAAACATGTTTTTCATATACCAGAAATGTTTGAAGCTACTGACTGAATGAAAGGAGCTGGCATCTCACTCTCTTTGAATCTTCTTTATCATGCTAGGATTAGCAGGAAAAAGCAAAAAATTTCAGAATTGCACCTTGCAATGTGGAGATATTACTGTTTGTGCATTTACAATATTCATTGATTTTTGCCATTGAAAAACATGTTTTTCATATACCAGAAATGTTTGAAGCTACTGACTGAATGAAAGGAGCTGGCATCTCACTCTCTTTGAATCTTCTTTATCATGCTAGGATTAGCAGGAAAAAGCAAAAAATTTCAGAATTGCACCTTGCAATGTGGAGATATTACTGTTTGTGCATTTACAATATTCATTGATTTTTGCCATTGAAAAACATGTTTTTCATATACCAGAAATGTTTGAAGCTACTGACTGAATGAAAGGAGCTGGCATCTCACTCTCTTTGAATCTTCTTTATCATGCTAGGATTAGCAGGAAAAGCAAAAAATTTCAGAATTGCACCTTGCAATGTGGAGATATTACTGTTTGTGCATTTACAATATTCATTGATTTTTGCCATTGAAAAACATGTTTTTCATATACCAGAAATGTTTGAAGCTACTGACTGAATGAAAGGAGCTGGCATCTCACTCTCTTTGAATCTTCTTTATCATGCTAGGATTAACAGGAAAAAGCAAAAAATTTCAGAATTGCACCTTGCAATGTGGAGATATTACTGTTTGTGCATTTACAATATTCATTGATTTTTGCCATTGAAAAACATGTTTTTCATATACCAGAAATGTTTGAAGCTACTGACTGAATGAAAGGAGCTGGCATCTCACTCTCTTTGAATCTTCTTTATCATGCTAGGATTAACAGGAAAAAGCTAAAAATTTCAGAATTGCACCGTGCAATGTGGAGATATTACTGTTTGTGCATTTACAATATTCATTGTTTTTGCCATTGAAAAACATGTTTTTCATATACCAGAAATGTTTGAAGCTACTGACTGAATGAAAGGAGCTGGCATCTCACTCTCTTTGAATCTTCTTTATCATGCTAGGATTAGCAGGAAAAAGCAAAAAATTTCAGAATTGCACCTTGCAATGTGGAGATATTACTGTTTGTGCATTTACAATATTCATTGATTTTTGCCATTGAAAAACATGTTTTTCATATACCAGAAATGTTTGAAGCTACTGACTGAATGAAAGGAGCTGGCATCTCACTCTCTTTGAATCTTCTTTATCATGCTAGGATTAACAGGAAAAAGCTAAAAATTCAGAAT